>NW_007733759.1:0-52522 GCF_000696425.1 Galeopterus variegatus | reverse complement strand
AGATAGATAGATAGATAGATAGATGATAGATGATAGATAGATGATAGATAGATAGATAGATGATAGATAGATGATAGATAGATAGATAGAGATATGTACATATGAGTGAAATTGATAAAGCAAGCAATTAGGGCAAATTGTTAACTATAAATGAATCTGGGTAACTGGTATGCAAGTGTTCTTTCTACTATTCTTAGAACTTTTCCATATGTTTGAAATTATTTTCAAATACAAATCTTTTAAAAAGAGACACAGAAACAGGGGAGCTAACTAATTTGCAAACACAAACAGAGCTGATTAGAGGCAAAGTGAAAAACTAGAATTCAGGTCTTCTATTTATTCAAACCTACTCCAAACCTTTAACCTATCTCTGTGAACTGAAAAGTAATTTTCACTTAAAGTTTTTATAAACCACAACAACAACTTTTGCCAATCAGTCATCAATAACAAGAACCAAAGCCCAAGGAAAACTCATGAGTATGATTTAATAATAACTTTTATTTGTACATCATATCACCCATTGTGTAGCATTTTCACCAACCTTCTTTCATTTGACCTTCATAGTGTTTCAGATGAAGTATAGGACAGGCATTGTTGAACCCATTTTACAGACTAAGTAACAAGCTATGAAGGTTACTTGTACCATTGATGTTCATAGCTACTAAATGACAGAATCTAAACAGATACCTTCTTCCTAAATTCTAGAAACCATGCTATTTCCAGGATATCCTTTTAACGTTGCAATGCCTTTTCATACTCTTAATGAACACACCTAAAACTTCTAGGGCTTACGTTGCATTTGGCAAGGGAAAATTACATTGCCTTAAAGAACATAACAAAACATAACAAAATGACTGAGAAAGATGCTATGTTTTACTTTGTTATATATAACAATAATAGCTATGATTTACTAAGCACCTACTTACCATGTGTGTATAAGTAAGTGCTCTACATACATTACCTAATTTAATTTTTCAATATCTCTATGACATAGAATTATCATGGCCCCCATCTTACAAACAAAGAATCAGGCTCTGACAACTTGACTAACTTGATCCTCTCTATCGACCTGTAGGGACCAAAGCAGGAGATGGACCCAGGCGATCTGACTCCGGACTGGCTACCATTAGCTAAATAGGCCTTATTCCACATTTTCTCTTTTTCCTTTAAGCTCAGTTGATATTTTAACCAATTTTTCCCCCAAATATTTAGTAATCTTTTCAATTCTGCAGTTGATAGACTTCTTCCTGGGGACATAGTTTGTATGGAAAGGCATATGTATGATACGGCAGGTACCCCAGCTTATCTGCATCAACAGCAGCCCCTGGCACACATGGAGCATTCAATAAATGTTTGCTAATGAATGAATGATGTTTGGAGTTCTCTATTAAAAACGTTTTAAGACAGCATGATGTAAATACTTAAACACAAGACCTAAAATATTAAGTTGGCTCAGTCACTAAACCTCAGCTTTACAGCAAAGAATAGTTTCCAAAGCCAGAAAAAAAGAGAGAGAGAGAGAGAGAAAACAAATTTCACTTTTAAGTGATTTTTAAGTGAGCCCTTGGAAAGCTGAACTGCTCTTTCTATAATCTGACAGATGTGACCTTTGACTGTCTGGATAACCTCTTTTATATTACCATCTCTTGTCCGTAAGACAAAAAGTGATCCCCAGGCTCACCACTGGTTGGATTTCACGATTTTTCCCTTTGCTATGACCAGTTAGGATAAAAAGAGATGAAGGCTCTGGCAAAGACCATGGTCACAGGGGAGGATACACAGCCACCTTTCTGAGGTGCCCCTTACAGCAGCCCACTGGGCAATGATTCAGGAAGGGACCAGTCAGAGGGAAGACATGGGCTCAGACACCACCCCAGTCCTACCCTGTGCACTGCAACACAGCACGTAGACACCCTTCTCACACTTCTTAACTTTACTGCAGTGTAAGGGAATTTCAAGGTAAAAACTGCATTCACTAGAGTCAATCACATGTCGGGGCTCAGGTTACTCAGCTTAGCATGGTTTAAAGCCTTAAAGCAGTTCCCTTCAGGCGCTGCCCGTCATCACTCCCCTTTCTGTCCATCATCTTTGCCTCAGGCTCTCTCTTTAGCCTCAGCACTTCTCACTAATGCACCCTCCAGCCCCAGACTCGGTTCCTTGCAGATTCTGCAGAATGAGGCTTTTTCCTGTCTAGGTCTCAGCGCGTCCTCATCAGCACCTCTCAGAGGCTGCAACCTCTGCAGTCAGCTCGCATTCAGTGCCCAGTCCCCACAACTCCTGCTCCCTCTTTACCCTCTCTGCCCAGTCTTTGCTCCCTGGCTTTCCCCAGCTCCTGCTCTCTGGCATGTATAGTTTTGCATTTGTAGTGTATGCCCCTACCTGCTTACACAAAGATGAGGTTAAAACTGGATTTGACACATACTGAATTTCTTGGACGATGTTCATTTGTTTCTGTGTTTCTCTAATCTACTGTTTTCTAGCAAAGACTTTCTTAAAATTTCTAACACCAACCCCAACATTTTGAGTTTATGATCCCTGGAGTGACTGTTTGTCCTCAGGGCTGAAGTCACAACAATAACATTCAGGTTATTATCAATCATTGTCTTTTTAAAGAGATCCCTATTGTTTTTGCCTTTAATATTTAATCATTTAATATTTGTATTTAAACACAGAAAACTGGACAACTGTCAAGGTCACCCCTTGGCTACTGCTCCCTGAAAAGGGAGTACATTTTTTGCTCACTTGGGGAAAATAATATTGAACTAGTGCTTAGGGCATTCAAACCCTATAAGACTGTCAGAAAAGGAAAGAGAGACTGAGCGATACTGTATCCCTACCACACTTAGACATGCTATTCACTTTTGGACTTTGTTATACTTATATTATTCACTCTAGTTCTAAGTAAAGGAAAGGGGGGGATCCACACCTGTAGAGCTAGGATTTGGACCCAAGTCTCCAAAAATCCACACAGTCTCTCAAAAGAAAATTCTGTGTGAATGCTAAACAATATAACACAGCCATTAATTACATGGAGACAGTTTACATCTTCCTGCAATTTACACCTTTTTTTCCATACTAATTAAATTTCCTAAACTGGTAAAGTGCTTCTTCCAACAATTTACTAGGGTTTTTGGTAAAGAGCAAAAGAAGTTTTACTGTGAAGCTGGAGAGGAAGAGAAGACTGAGATTCCAATAAAAACTTGTTAACTGGTGTTCAACACCATGCTTATTAGGAGTGGAACAACACTCCTGCAGAATACACAGACACATCTATACATAGCTTGTTAAGTACTAACCCAAGTGCTCACCTCTCCTAGACTTGTCCCGTGGGCTCATGCCCAAGCCAGCCCTGAGAGGGTTGGAACAACCCCCCATGGAAAACATTATCGGTTATTTAGAATCTAGGGCATCACAATGAATACACTGTTCAGTATTTCCAAGAAGTATTAACACTGTTATTCTGAACGAGCAAGATACATACACACTTACTGTGTTTTCCCTTGATTTACATGTTCTTGCTTCTTAAATCATTTCCAGAAATTCTTAGTAAATGTCAAAGGAATTTATCCGATAAATGTGTTATCTTTTCCTCCAACAGAATGTCAGTTCACCCCTTGAAAGATCCTTTCCAGATTCTTCTTCAGTTCAAACTGATTTTAACAAACTTGAATATACACACCGTAATTAGGAAGCTACAGAAAGCCGATTTATTCAGTTAGTTTGCATCAGTCTAAATCATTTTTCCTGACAGATTACTTCCGTTCTAAGTACCAAGTACTTTTTAATCCTAGTCAGGTTATTGCTAAGGATAAATGATTTCACATTTCTCATAAAGATGCCAGTCATTAAGAATATTAACACAAATTCCTTCCCCTTGAACAGAAATGAGCTGTCATTTTAGCAATGTTGCTGCGTCAGCCTTTCTATTGTCTAACACAACAAATGATGAGAAAATCAATTTACTCTTTAGAATTAGTCAAGTGAGGAATCCTTTGAAGTGGGGGTGCAGAGTTTTGCCTGGATTCTATAATCACATAAAAGCGAGGACTGTATGTATGTTGGTTAAATGTTGTGAAATTTAATGAGGACTATTTGTTGCCATAAGACCTTCCAGACAGAATCTATCTCTGAAAAAGAATTCCCCACTCCTAAAATAGAGGTTTGATGAGCAACAGATGTGGTTTAAATGAACCCTTGTTCAACTGAACCAAGAATATATTTTGATCTGTATGGGGCACAATCTGGAAGAGAGGGGAAGTGGTTATAGCCTCAGTGTTGAGGTTGGTTGCAGGGTTTAAATATATTTATTTACTCCATAAAGTTTCTCTCATCAGGTGGAATACATATGAGCTTTTAATTAATAGTTTCTCATGGTTGTAAGATGTCATACACGCTGCTTATGAAACAGTTTACATTTATCCTTTTGTAATCTAAGAATGCATGGAGGAAAGCATTAGTAGCCATAACCTTTAGAGTGATCTTTGTCCTGGCAGTGATTTGTAAGTTCCACAACTCAGTTTCTCCACCCATAAAGGGAAGATTAGATCGTTGTTCAAGAATGACAAGTATTTAATATTTGGAAATGACTAAATAATGAAGTGCCTGGATTCTATAGAAATGCCAAGGAGAAAAGAAGATTAATTTCAAACCAAAGTCTAGTATAAACATGACCTTCCTGTTGTAAATCTCATGAATAGAAAAAGAAATTACATCTAAAGCTTTATTTCTAGGGCTGAGAATCTGCAAATATATTAATATTAGGATGTGTCAGATGGAAAAAAGATGTGTTTATTATACTCTCTTGTATGTAGTGACGAGAAAAATTCTTTTTGCTACATTTTACTGAAAGAATGCAGTTAGTAAAGATTTAAATGACAGGAATGGAAGGGCCATGTTTTTATTTCTTTGCCTTTAGGCAGGACTGTAGTTAAGTCATCTCGGGAAAAAGAACAGTGTTATTGCTCCCAAAAATCTCCAGGAGAGAATGACAAAAATTAAAAAGAGCAGATGGGAAAGCTTAGGGGCCTTGAAATTAATAAAGGTCAGTTCTGGCTGACATAATTTCCGTTAAAATTCATTTCTATTTGCAAATAGACTGACAGAAAAACTCCAAAAGACAGGATATTTGGCACTAGTTCTCTGTGAAAATTCCATTTAGTATTAGTACTAATGGCTGGTCATTGTTTTGTTCACCTCCTCTTCACCCATTGGTGAAGAAGGGACTCCCACCCTATGGTTTTGGGGATGGCTGAACACATGACACCTGACACTGGACAGATGAGATCAAAAGCAGTGAATTGGTCATATGGTCACAACCCAACACTACATGCCACGCAGGGCCACATGGGGACTCCACTCAGGGACAAAGTAAGGCAGCGGAGGCTGTGGGGGGCAGGCTTTGTAGTATCAAGTGGGTGGGGTGCCCACGGTTTCCAGGGAAAGATGAGATTGGCTTGTTGGAATAATTCCATGGGCTGGCAGTGCTGAGGACCAGGTGGAGTGTGGCTGGTGCAGCTGATAGGGGAACAAGCCGGGTGGGGAGTCTTTCCTGCTGAGTGTGGGGGCTTATCAGGTGAAAACAGGGGAACTCAGTGGCCTGCTAGGACTCAAAGTTGTCAAGGCAGCACATTGTGTTGTTTCCCACACCTATTGTGTTTCATGTGAAAAGGGTCATTTTTTACTAGATTGACTATGGTGACAATAACAGGTGTTTAAAAAGTTTTTCTAGCAAGAGTACTCTCAAGGCCAAGGCCATATAATTAGCTAAATGATTCCTGCACAAGTATCCTTCACTACTCACTTTGATTTGAATCAGAAAAGGAGGAAAGTCTTAAATCATCCAGACAAATTACATATTTAACCCTTTGTTTAATTTTAATTTGACACAAGGTAAATGTTGACCAACTTTAGATTTATAGCCAAAGGGCTAAAAAAATAGTCTAGCTTGCCAACGTGAAGGTATTCTAGCCTTCCATTTTTCAAAGAGAATACTGTCAGGATACACAATCAGGTCAGAGAACTTAGCCTTACTACAGACTCTCCCACTTTCCCTGTGATTTAACAAATGACAAGATAAAAGACACTGGGAGCCCAGTGTTTCAGGCAGAGCCTGGACATCTCAAGTTAATGCTGAACTTGTCACTCTTAGTTACAAAATCTTGGGCAAGGCCAACTCTGGACCTCAAGTTTCTTACCTTTTTAATGAGGAAGTTAAACAGATCAAGAGTTTTTAAATATTTTTTTTGAGAGCAAAACTTGCTGCAAACAAAATCTAAAGTCACTCTATAAAAAATAAATGATGCTTCTTAGATTGAATCCCATGAGTGAAGCTCAAACTGAATCCACCTGGCCTCCCCTTTACATTTGTCCCCTTCCCACATACCACCAAGGTTACTGAAGTACCTCCCAGAAAACCTAGAGCTCCAGGGAACCCAGTTTGACAACTAGCAAATGAGATGACATCCTTCCAGCTTTCAGCAGAATGGAAAAATTATAGACTATGGAGTCAGACAGAATTAGGTTCAAACGCTGGTTCTCTCACTTTCTAAGCTGTACAACCAGACATTTTTCCCATCTGTAAAGTGAGGATAAAAATAGTTTTATTTTAGGATGATTGCTAGGTTAAGAATGCCTGTGAAGCAGCTAGCCCGGAGACTGAAATCTAGTGGGGACTCATAGGTGGTAGATAATAATAAAGGTTATGGCCCTGTCCTGAGCAGAACCAGATGGGGGAAGAGTCCACACTTTGAGCTACTAGATTGCAGTGAGACCTCAGTTATTCCTGAAGCCAAATCCCCCAGAACTTGAGGCTAAATTCTTCAGATCCTGAGTTGGTTTTGATTGTTCCAAATTAGTGGAGGTGGAAAATTCTTCTAATTCACTGAACATTCTGTATGCACTGAGAGCATGTACTGTGCAGACACACCCCCAAATCTCTTAAATGACACCATGGCCAATCCAACCACCACAGATGGAATTTAAAGTTCGTTGCTTTTTCCCAAAGAATAACAGGGGAAATGTCATTAAGAACACTTTAATACAAAGCCACGAGAAATTCAGTACCTGACAGCTCGTGTTCTGTATTTTGCCCCATATCATAAAACAATTCACCAGAGAGCTGTTGCTCCTTTGTTGAGCTGGTGTTGTGATAGCCCGCATTCTTTCAAAAGTGGAGGAGTTGCCCCGTAAAATGCATCCCAGAAGTCTGTGATTTCTGAAAATCTCACCTTTGGGGAATTTTCTCGGCATCCTGTAAAATAAGCTCCACTTTATAGGTCCTCTAATGTGCAGTAGCAGAGGCTCAACAGATACTAGCATACCTGTTTTCCTGACTCGGATGAAGTTTAGCTGCCTCCCCTCCATGTTTTATAAAAGCTTTCTTTTTTTTTTAACTTATAAAAATTTCCAAACATATACAAAAGTAGGGAGTTACCATTAACCCTCATGAACCTAGTGCACATCTCTGCAAACATCAATATTCCATCACCCCAGTGGTGGCTCTCACCTAAGCCCACTTAGGTGATGGCGCAGGTAAGATGGGGTCAGGTGTCAGTCACATTCAATAAACACTCACTAAGCACCTACTTTATGCAGGGTCCTGCCCTAGGCCACAAGGTCCCAAACCTATGAAGACATACAACCATCGGGAACCACAGCAGAGAAGCAGAGTCAACAGGAAGAAAAGGGAAAATTCGGGAAAGCTTTTGTGGGCATTTGAGCTGAGCCTTGAAGGAAAAGGGGGTGAAGATATTGCATGCTGAGGAGGGATGTGAGTAAGGACAGGGAATGCAGGAACCAAAAGGCCATCTTTAGAGAATGATTCATATTCTAATGTGCTGGGGAGTAGGTGAGGCAGGAGGGCGGGATGGGAAGTGGGAAATTAGTGTGGAGACAAAAATTGTGGGCTTTGAATGCCAGGATGAGGCATTTCTTTACAGGTTGGGGAGCAGTGCCAGGGGCAGGGCAGGATAATAATAATTTAGAGGAAATACAAGTAGCAAGTTGGGGGGTGGGGGTTGGCAGGGAAGCTCGGGGCTCGGATAAAATCAGAACTTTCTCAGATGACCCAGGCTCTGGCGTAAAGCACCCTCTGGCTGCGTTTATTACTCCCGCAGAGAAAAGAGTAGACACCCAGAGACGCTTAAAAAAGAGGGTTGGGCCGAGCACAGGGAACTCCTTGCAAGTCATCATTAGGAAAACAAGAGACCAGGAGTGAAGACAGGCAGCACAAGCACCTGGTCTGCGCTGAGGCAGATCCGTGTTTACTAAGCACTTGGTCTCTGGCGCGCCTGGCTTGCCAGATCCCACATCTTCCTCCTGCACTCGGTCCTGCCGCCGGCGGCCCCCGCGCCTGCCCGCTGCGGCGCGCGCCTTGCTGCCGAGGTTTGCACGCGCGGACTGAGCTGCCTTTTATTTTATTTTATTTTTTTTTTTAGTCTGTTCAGCGGTGTCCCGAAATTCACCCCCAGTGTGACTTCTGCGTCTGCTCCTCCTCTTCTTGGAACTGCCTTTTGTTTGTCTGGCAGCGCTGGTTGTACGGGGGTGTGTGATGATAGTAATGCGCGGGCTTATATAACCCTCGTCGTCCGGCGAGCCCTCCGCAGGCGGTCCCCGCTGCGTCCCGGGGCCGGAGTCAGGCCGCGCGGCGGTGGCGGCAGACAGCAAACCCACCCGGGGCACCGAGGCGCGCAGGCCAGGAGCCCGCGCAGCGCCGATCACAGCCGGGCCTGCCCCGCTCCCGGCGCTCCGAGGAGGTCAGGGAGATACGGACCAATGACTCACCCCTCGCGGGGAGGAAGGAAGTCCCGCTGCCACCTTATCTCTGCTCCTCTGCCTCCTCCCTGCTCCCAGAGCTTTTTCTCTAGAGAAGATTTTGAAGGCGGCGTTTGTAAGTATGATGCTCTGCTTTTGCTTTACGAAGGAAGACGGTAAACTTTCCTTCCTGCCCTCGTACATTTCATGTTATGTGTTCATGAGAATCGTTTCCCTCGTTCAGAGTCCTAGATGATTGAAAGTACGTTTCTGGCCAAAATTCCCCACCCAATTTGGTCCCTCCTAAGGATAATAGGAAGGGAAAGAGGTTTCAGTTGATCATTCACTTAACAAAATAGCACCCAGGCAGGTGCTGAAACTGGCCACTTTGAAAGCATCCTGGTCATGTCTGGCTGTTCTCACACGTCTCCTTGCCCTAGAGGGGAGCCCTGGTTATTCACCTGGTTTGCTAGGGAACGAGAAAGATGCAACAACTTTGATCTACAGTTTGTCTGCCCTGGGTGCTCAATTTCATTCAGATATAATTGTTGAAAGTTTCTTTTCACACTATGAAATAAATCCCATCCTTCAGTGCAGCCTAGAAGCTTGCACTGGCTTGTGTAAACTATACAAAACACTGTAACTATAGTGGACACGTGAATTTTTATTAAATTTTTCACTGCATAGTTAAAGGGTCTAATATTAAAGTGACACGGACAGTAACTTCTTAAGCACTGGCAAAACCCTGTTATTAAACTACATTCCTATAAGGAATGCTGAATTAACAGAGTGTTCTTCTCAGGAATGATGTTCTTTGCTTTGAGAAAGTGCATTTCACCAAAAGGCAAATATAAATTCCTGGAATAACACTAAGAAAGATATGACTTCTGAACAGTTAGAAACTATGATTCACTAATTGAACAATCCAAGAAAATAAAGTTCTATTTTGGGTAACTGTACAATTTGCATTTATAAAATCATGATTATAACTTGGTGTACTATGAAACATAGAAAATTATTGTCTTAATAATATTTCAGGCAAGAAAACTAAGAAATATAAATCGGTAATAATGTAGAAAAGCAAGGCCTCTCACTTTTAATGCCATAAGGGCTGTGATTAATCCCTTGAGCTTGACTGTCTTTATATTTAGATAAACAGATGTGAAGACCATATATAATATGTGTATTTTGGTGTGTATGTGTATATATATATATGTCTAATTATCCTGAATTCTTACATTTGTTGTATTTATCTAGTACTCAGTATTTTACAGGATAGTATAATATCCAAAATAGACCAAGTGGAGAAATTTCACATCAAATTTCAGAATGCAATAGAGCTATTTTTTATTTATTCAATAAACATGAAAAACGATATAAAATATGTCTATTTTTAAGATTCTGTTTAGATGACATTTCCACTTAGAACTCTCTGTGGCTCCCAAGAAATTCCAAGGCATAATTAAAGTTGAAAAATGAGACTGTATCCTAGTTGCTTTTACCCCTAAATTTGAAAGTGATCTGTCAACACTAAATTCTATACTCTGGCTAATTTGATTACAAAGATCAGCCACATAATCTCAACATTAGCCTCAAAGGCATACTCACTCATGGTAAAAAGAACACAAACTTTGAAGAGATCTGGATTTGAGGCTTGGTTTGGCCATTAGGACTTGGTTATATGACTGGTGGCAAGATCTTTAAGATTTTCAGCCTCTGATTTCACATCCATGAAATAAGACCAATACTACTTTCCCCAAGGAGAGGATTATTGAAAGGACTAAAACGAAGTAATACTTTTCTACTTACTCTATTTTTTTTCCTCTTTCAATTCATTCATTTATTGAGCATCAACTATGTATTGCATGCTGTGCTGAGCACTAGTGATACAAAGGTAAATAAGGTTAACATCCTGCCCTGGAACAGTTCATAGTCTAAGGAGACAAAATAACAGATTATTTTCATAACAGTATAATACCTGCAAAAATAGAAGTGTGTTCAGGATTAAGAGGCAGCACTGAGACCAGAGTGGTTATCTCTGCCTAGTGAAAGCCAAAGGCACTTTCACAAAGGTGGTGTCGATTGTCTGGGTTTTCAAGGATGAGCAGGAGGTGTGGAAGGACATTCCAGAACAGAAGAGCATGGGAGAGCAGGAGGTGGAAGAGAGCCTGGAACAGGAACTGGTTCAAGTGGTTGCAGAATGTGGAATCTAGTCAAGGCTGGTCAGTGCCCAGTGATCAGTATCCAGGTGCTTCATGCCCAGGCATTTGGACCTATTTACTATAGTGAAACACACTCATCCATAGACCAGCCTCTGATCTGCAAACAGTTTGTTTTACAGGTTCTCATCAAGATAAGAATGTATACCCACTACATCACTAAGACATTGTTTGGTTCAATGGACTATTTTGTTTATCTGTTTGTTTGTAGCAAACCCATCTCAACGATGGAAGCGTCCTGGCACAAGCTCCTTAACTCACCCAGGTTCAGCACTTTCAGGATAACTCTGTAATCAATGGGGAGACACAGGAAGACTTTGTGTGGCACTGAGAAGGTGGAGAGCAGATGTGATTTACGTTTTAGAAAGATTTTATATAGATCATTTAGTATCCCATATGAAGTGTGGGTCTAGCAAAGGCCTGTGGGTAGTAATGCTATAAACCAGGAGACCAGTTAAGAGGCGATCGTAGTGATCAAGTGGGAAATGCTGAGGGCCTAAGCAGTATAGGTGGTCAATAGCGCACAGATTCCAGAGATATTTAGAAGGTAGAACATTCTTGACTTGGGACTGGATAAAGGGAATGAAGGAAAACGAAATGTCTGTAAAATTAGTTTTAGGCTTGGGCAACTGGGTAGCTAAACTGGAATACCATAAAACAAGAGGAAGAACAGATTTATGGAAGAAAATTGAGTTAGTTAGTATGGGGTTGTGTCAGATTGAGATCTCACTAAGAGGTTAGGCTGCAACATTGAGTAAAAATAAAAAGTAGTTTTAATTGCCAGATCTTTCTCTCTCTAAAATTTTGAGGAGAAACATAAAGATTGGGCTCTTCCTATTATGCTCTAATGCCCTCAATAAACATCAGTATCTGGATTCACTGGGCTCAGAGCTTTAATCTTGTGTCCCTGGATTGTTTTCCCATTAACTTTTCAACAGGAAAGCCGTGTCTAGGGAGGTCCTGACAATAGCTATGTACCCTCAGAGACAGTAATTTTTACTTCCTCTAAGACTTCGGAAATGATCAGAGACTGGGAAAAAGATCTGTATGCTAGTATAATACTTATTTATAAAAAGCATATATTCATAAAGAATTAATACTTATTCATCCAAAAGAAACCCTTTTCTTAGCAGGGATTTTCCACTTCCCTTGAACTAGGGGACCCACTCAGGGGATAAAAGCAAAAGAGATCATTTCTTACCTGGCCATTACTTGGTCTATAACTATTTCATCCTTCCAGCAAGTTCTTCCCATACTCTTGAATGGTCCATAGTTAGAAGGCGGCGGGGGGGTGGGGGTGGGGGGGTAACATTTCAGAAAATGACAACTGGAAGAATTTTAACATTTCAAAAGAATAGAAAGCAATCTGATTAGCAGACAGGAAGCTGTGACTTTATAAATCTTTGAGGTCTGATTACTTGATAACCTTAGTTTCCATATACCCTTTCGCCCTTTCTATGCTCAGCACTTAATCTTCTACGGCAAAGCCTCTATCGGATTTCCTGGATTTCAGAGTTCTTACCCTACCTGAACACTTCAGAGCAAATGCCATTTATTACGAAAGGGGCTTAGCCCCAGACTTCATGGCTAGTCTTGCAAAGTCATATAATATTTCTTTCTGGTAGGTGAACTGTATCAACACATTTAAAGCAGATTTAAGAAGTTATTTCCACCTCTAAATATAAAGAGTCCTATCACTTCTTAGAAAGGTAGTATTTGGTTATAATCTGACTTCCATCTAGCTTCTTCTGATGGCTCACCTAAAAATTCATCAAATTTCAGATATCATGTTTGACTTTTGAAATGATAAAAAATGTTTCTATTTTTGCTAAAATGCTTTCACCATAAAAAAAAAAGAGTCCCAAAAAAGGAACTGTTAACATCTCAGCTATGCAAAATAATCGCCAAATATATACTTTAGAATAAGACGAGTTTGCATCATGGGGAAATTTATTATTTAAAAGGAAGCAAGATATATTTGGGAGAATTCCCATTAGCACAATTGAAAGTATGAAGAATATACTGAGCTTCCTTATATGGTGCTGGCCATTTCACATTTAGGTTACTCAAGGCATTTATTTAAAGTCTTGGCTTCACAAGAAAGTGCTACACCCACCACAGTCTTTTTAGGTTTGCTGACACAATGATTTACTCCAGACCGAGTGCTGCCTGAGCCACTGTGCTTGCCTACATAATGTTTGAAGAGTGGATAGGTCACAGCTGTGCAGTCCCCCAGACACCTGAGTCCAAAGTATTGCTGGATTTTGCTCCATTTCTGTGCTCCATGGAAAGCTGGAAGCCCCCCAACTCTCTCTTGGGTTTGGCTTCCTGTTCACATGTTTTCTGATCTCATGTCATTGTGCATGAAGTAATAGTCCCACATGCATGCACTATCCACAATGGCAAGATTTGTGTGGTTCATTGCAAGTTTTCTAATGAGGACATTTTGGACCTTCCAGCAACTCCTTAGGGAAAGCAGTTTGGAACCGGTTATTACTTTCCAAGGCAAAGGGAGCAAGGGCAGAATGCTCTTCTGCAATAAGACTAAAGCCACTTTTAGGAGGCAATTAAAGAAGGGACAACTGCATATGAAAAATAAACATTTACCTTACGCATCTGTCTAAATGCGTGTATGTGTACAGCATAAAAAATGCCTCCAATTCACAGTTTAAAAATATCAGTTACTGTTTCAGCATTTCAGTGACTATGAATGATGCTAGTGTTTTCCATTGAGGAGTGTTATTTTAATGGCATTTCTCTGTAGCAAAATCTGATGAGTTTATGAAGTTTGAGAGCCAGAAAATGCAGCTCAGTTTCTGAACAACTGCAAAAGCTAAAAGAGTTAAGTTCAATCATCTAGTTGCTTTATAGCATAGATTCACAAGTGCTAAATGCAATAACACGCTAACAGAGAGAGAAGCCAAACCAAAATTTTAAGGTACAGCTGTTAAACTATCAAGCTTAACTTCCCAACATATTATCAACAGGTGAAATTCTGGCACACACTCACACTTATCTGGGGATCCTAATATCAAATTAATGGGCATATGCGCCAGTACTTTATAGAATTTTAGAGCAGGAAGGGATTTGGGAGATCTTGCAATCTTACCTTTTTCTTTCATTTTAGGAATAGAAAACCTGAGACTCATATGAGAGTGCTCTCTCTCTCTCTCTCTCTCTCCACATACACATAAATATATCTGAGTCTTGTGCTGAGTAATTGCTTACAGAAAATATTGTAGGTCTGACTTAAGAAAAAGAAAGGGTCCAAATGACCCACAGCTAAGTCACTGGTTCCCTGGTCCCTTCAAGTCTGTGTGGCCCAGCTTCAGGACTGTGGGCCAACAATTTATTCTTCTCTGAGGAGCCATTCAGGATCTCAGATTAGATATTTGCAACCAAAACTTAAATAAACACTGAAATAAACAAACGATTAATATGGGACTCAGGTCCTGACTGTACTTTACAGCGATGCTCAACCGTTTCTGGTAGTTACTGGGACCACGTTGTGACTGGAGTATAAGATGGAGACAAAGCCCAAGACACAACCCTCAGTCTGAGGAATCTTGAAACCTGACTGGAGAGACAAGACCATCACCCATGTAGGTCACAGTGACAATGGTGGAGACTATATAACTGAGCGCTGCATTGTGTGGCACAGATTTTAAGTGTTGTAGGAGTTCTGGTGAGAGATTAATGAAAATTAAGGTTGTCAGAAAGTGGGATTTCAGCTGATCCCAGAGGGATGATTAGAATCTTACTATGTGAAGGAGAGAAAAGATCTTTCCAGGAAAAGAACAGCAGGAATGACAGCACGGAGAGGGCCTCTTGTGGGAGGGACCCTGGGGAAGCCAGGCTGATGGGTGCTCCCTACAGCATTTGTCAACCTGAGCAGTAGACCGCGGCGCTCCAGTATTGAGTTGCATTATTATCTAATAAAATGTTAGTGAAATCAGTACCCAAAGGACCTAGATATAAGTTGCTTTATGTTTGTATAACCATAAATACCCATTTATGTAAGTATGCAGTCTTGCGTCACTTGACAGAGATACTTTCTGAGAAATATGTCATTACTCGATTTCATTGTTATGCAAACATCACAGAGTGCACTTACACATACCTAGATGGTATAGCCGACTACTGCACATCTAGGCTATATCATATGGTATAGCCTATTGCTTGGACCACTGTCATATATGCAGTCTGTTGACTGAAATGTCGTTATGTGGCACATGACTGTATTTATGTCATTGAAAATCCAAAATAAGTTGCTAATTAAATATAAACAAAACCACAAATCAATAATATTCTAATTAATATTATTAATTTTATTTGCCATATGATGCTTTTTTGTTGAAACTAAACAGTAAATTTGTTTTCACCAAGTATTCATTACTGAAATTGGGCAAAAAATATTTCAGTGAAACAAATTTCTATTGTGTATTTAGTACTATGCCTATTTCTAGCAAACTGTTGGCACCAATTGGGACTTATAAAGAAGAAAGGTTCCAGGCAGTACATCTGCTGGGATTGAGATTATGGAATTGAGAACCGTAATGACTCAGTCATTCTGTCACTTTATTCTGGTGAATAAAGGAAACTTCATATGACACAGCAGAATGTATCTGACTTTCACATGCTTACACATATCAAGCAGATATTTAGGTTGCCTCTGTTCTTTTTCCATACCCTGTAACAATTAAATTATTACATTAGTCTACCACATATTATCATTTTAATGATGAGAAATCAAAGTCTCCATTTATAAAATTTAAGAAAACTGATCCCATCCCATGAAAATGTCTTTTGATTGCAAATATGCAAGAGAAGTTGTATCTTTATTACTGGTTAAAAAATTGTTCAACTCAAGTAATAATGATTGCCAACATTTATTGAACACTTATTGTACCAGGAACTCTTCTAAATTTGTTACATGAATATTCTCATGTAATCCTCACATCAACCTTACGGGCTACATACTATTTTTAATCCACATTTGTCAGAGGAGGATACTGAGGCATAGAGAAATTAACTGCTCAAGGTCATGTACCCAGTGAATGCTGTAGCCTGGAATTCAGGCATCTAATTCCGGAGTCTGCTGCCCCCAGGAGCATATTCAGAACAGTCTCAGAAAAGATGGTGTTATTTTGTCGTTAGTCTATGTCAGCGTGACCACAACCAGATACTTTTGACATCACGTTCAAATGTAAGTTTTTACTTCAGGAGATCACAAGGTGTCCACATAATTATAAGCATAAACTCTTATATGTCCTCCCAGAACATATGTAAAAAGTGGACATCTGCATGATGCTTATAATAATTTATGATATTATCAGAGACATGGAAACAGGATGGAAAAGTTCTCCTAGAACTCACCAACTCCCAGGATGAGAAGCACACGGGAGTGGTCTAAATGCCTAACGGGTGGGGCGTGCTAGATTACAGAGGGTGGCGTAAAACTGGTGGCGGCAAAGTGTAGCTGCTCTCAGAGTGGAAAGAGACATGATAAGGGAGGCGTGGGAGGAAAATAAGTACTGCAGCAACAGGCAAGCTCCAGGGAGGAACTGCTGCTGTGATCTTGCTGTGGGAGTGATGCTTCTAGAACAGAGCAAAGGGCCTGGAACTGCCCACATTTAACCTGAACCACCAAGGCCAGCTCAGAACAAGAAGAGATTCGAGGTCTATCGAGGGAAATAATCTGCACCCATTCCCTTGAGATTCCCCTCTGTGTGTACCAACATATAATTGTATTCACCAGTGGAAAGGTAAGAAAGCTCCAAATGAAATGCCTTATTAAACATTAATATTTTCATGGGCAAGAGAAGTATTTTTTAAATATAAAGGAAATTTTGAGTTCTTAATAGGATGTGTCATTTTCCTATTCTATCTTATTTATTTCCTCTTCTATCTGATATATCATATACACACATATAATGTATGTTTGTTAAAATGTGTTATTTATGGCAGCAAGATTGCTTCATTAAATACTTAATGCATTAAAATGGGTGTTTCCTTTTATTCAAAGCATCTAAATTTATTTTAGTCACTTACATATTTCAACCGTCATAAATGAAGAATATTAACAAATGCAACCACTTGTAAATGCTTACTTTACTACTCATCAAATAATACCTTGCAGCAACTTTGAGAGATTTTATGATTCAGCGCATTTTCCTTTAAAATAAGTCTCATAACCTGAAATTAGACATCACTCGACTTTTAAACTTGGAACACTTTGCAAACTTTTAAAAAGAAACTCTTCTTTATTGGTTCTATGAAATCCAGTCAAAGAATAATATGAAATGAATCTGATGGAAAGTCTTCCCTTGATGAAGAAGGGGTCAAAATAGAAACTTCTACAAAAAGACTGAATCACCCACAACGCTTCAAAGACTCTTGCGAGTGATTGATAGAAAATCAGTCTGGGTGAAATTTGGAGAATATTATTCCTAATGATATCCTCCTTTGAGGCTGCAAAAGGGCAGCGTCTGAAAGATGGGAGGAATTGCTGGTGAAAGGCAACTGACAGCTCTTTTGCTCCCCCCGCCCCCACTGTAGGTGCTGACGACCCCCTGACATCGTCTAAAGAAGGAAAACTTGGCAAATGGCATGCAGGTTCTTCAAGGAAGAATAATAGCAGAAAATCTCCAAAGGTACTAATATGAAAGTTTATCTCTTCATTGGGTCACCAAGGGTCACCTGAGCACTCTGTGTCAATTGAAGAGGGGAACGTTGCCCACATAGGGAATTGTAAGAACTGGCACAAATTGAGGAACCAATGGTCCTGCACCTTCCTGTAGCATTATCATTCTTCTTGGCTGAGAGAGCGAAAATGGGCCTTAAAGGTGGAAGAACCAGGTCATGAAATTAGTCCTCAAAAATGTCAGAAGAATAAGAAAAATAAGAATCTAATCATAATATGCTAATAAATTGTATGGGACACTGGGATTAATTTCTTGACATGAAATTAGAGCATCAGCAATTTTTCTGATTCCCAGAGCTTTTTCTATAAATAGTATAGGGTATCGCCAGTAATGGCTTACTACTGCACAATATACACAAACTGCATCAACAGTAAGAGAAGACCAGTTGAAACTTTTGTGTCCTTACTTCACAGCTCCAAACAGGAGAGGAAAATATCCTAAAACAGAAACTAAAAAAGATGTGTGTTTGGGAATAAGTTCAATAAACAGCACTGGGACTTCATAAGAGTTCTTTATCTTCTTGAGTGAGTTTGCCACAATATTTTCTTTGGGAACCTCTAATCAGTTTTTCTGTGGGAAAGAAAGAGGTTGGTCTTTAGTATCATACCATTCAAAATTAAGTAGAAGAGACTGGAAAACCCTTAATACTGGAAGTCACCCTATATCTTCCCAAGAGGTCACTGAAGACTTGATTTCCCAAAGCATCTGTCTTAGTTTCTTTTGTGCTATGAAGAGGCCACTTTTCTGGAATGCCATGTTGTTTATTATCTAGCTGGAAATATTTCATTTCACACTTTCTTCCTTTAAAAGGTAATTTCACCACCCTAAGCATTATATCCTTTTTATTTCTTGGCACAGCCTTATTTTGGTAAAATAGAAATAATTTATTGTATCAATGAGGGTCGCTTGCTCAAATTTAATGTACAGGACATTTATTTCTTAAAAATCTATGGACTCCCTATGAAAGCTGGCTCCAATCTGCTTTTTCCATTGTTGGGCTGGAAAATTCAAATTTACTGTGTGACTGGCTGCCAGCTTCAGAGATCTCTGCCACACCTCATCCAACTCCATCTTTTGAGCTGGCTTAGATAAGCAGCTGATCACTTCCCACCACCACATCTGTATTCACATATCCACAATCCTCCCATCTACTAAATTTGGTGAAAACAAATGGATCCTTTTAGTATGTGCTTGGACAGTCAGGTTTATCAAACACAACGACAACTTTACTGGACCTTAGGGTTTCAAAATGCTGCCCTGTGGACTTTTAATTGGCTCTCTGTTCATGTCATCTGGGTATGAAGTTCTTACATTTAATATTTGTCCAGCTTTAAAGAACTGTTTACCTGTAGATCATTGAACTTGACATCACCTCCAAAATACGTAACCCAAGAAACAAAACCAGCACATATTATAAGCAAATCTCAGAAGCTGCCAACCATCTCTTCTCTATCAGATTGCTAAAAGATTATCTCTTGTTGCAGGAAGAGAGAGGTTGTATTCACATGTAATGACACCAAAATACAATTAAATTTCACAGCTTGGGGGAGATTCTGAGGGTTCTCATAAAAAATGTTCACACCTGTGGAACACATTGCTATTTTTCGTGAATCCTGGTTTTCAGCTTGAAGTACACCTGCCAAAATATGAATGCTGTTATTGTACCTCCTGGATTCTAATATTGCACTGTTGGACAGGGTTTGGTGCACACAGATGGGATAACTTAGAACAGCTACTATGTTGTTTGTGTGGAAGTTAAGACCTTTCCTAGTCCTATTGATGACTGTTTTGGATGGAAAGTTTTATCATAACCATGCCTTAGCCGTGCCTCTCTGGCAATTTATTTTTTTGTATTATTTTAATTATTTAAGTTAAATTCAATACATTAATCTAAATTTAAGTTATTTTTTAAAAATTGTCCATAGACTGTAAAAGTAAACTACATCTTTTCAAGGAATCAACATCAGATGTGGGCCCTAAAAACTGCTAAAATTATCCTTGTCTTGGTATCCAATAAGTATTTAAAGCTTGCTGCAAAATATGAAGAGCTGAATTTTGGGGTGCTAAAAAGCAGATTCTTTTCCTTTGTGATTATCCTTACTTATCTTTAAACATTTCTCATTAAATAGGGCAATTTATTGCATACAATACCAACTCATTTAAAATTAGGTATTTGTAAAACCATATAATTGGTTGCCAAATATGAACTTTTTTTAAAAGTTAAACAAAAAAACATACACTTAACCCAATCCAATTGATCTTTTCTGTATGAATATATATAGTATGTAGAATCATAGAAAACTGCTTTTATTTGACTAAGTTTGACCTGCAAAGACAGCAATTTCATAGGCTACTACCTAATATTTTACATAATTGGAAACATGGAGAACATACAATTTTATTCTGTTTTCTTCTTACCTATCATTATATCAGAACAGTTTATAATCTCTGCATTGTCTTCGAAGTTCGTTAAAATTTGTGCATCGTGTTCCATTACATGAATGTGGGACATATAAGTTGCTTTCGCTTTTTCCCTGTAAGAGAGAGAACACTCCAAAAACACAATCAACATATTCCTTCATGCAGCTATTCAATTTGGCTGCATTCTAATGCCAGTTTTTAAACTAGTGTCTTCTCCTGCATCAGCCTTTCATCGGTTTGAGACAATACTTTCACATGTGAGTCTTCAATACACATCTAAGCGATAAACAAGTGTTTAGTATGTAGAAGCACTCACATTTGCACATGAATACGCACATAGTTACATGGATCTGTTTACACAATACATGCTCAAAGCCAATGAGTTTGTGTTTAAAGAAAATACCAAACTCCAGTGAGATGGGAAATATTGTGCCCATCAGGCTGTGCGATCTTTAGCTGTCTCATCTCTATTCTCATCTGTCTGAGACCTGTCCCAGCAGATGGCCTTGTCAGTGTGCTTTGGCTGCCAACAGAATAGCGCATTGTCTGATATGGCGAGGAAGCAAACTCCTGGGATGTTGACCAACCCGAGGAAAACCCTTTGCTCTTGCCATAATGATATATTCAGGCAGGAAGTTAAGAGGAAAATAGCTATTCCTCTGGCGAGGGGAAGCGGTTTAATTATGATGAGGGTGGGGGATGGGGGACATTCACAAGTAGAGATCAAGAAAAAAGAATAGGATGATGTCATTCTTTGCTGGGGCAATCACTGAAATGAAATCAGGTCACACAACAATGGTCTTGTTCTATGCCCAGAACTGCAAGTTGTTATGAGAAATTACTTTGCTGTGATGCTTCTCAGGAAGGGTCCAAGCGCCCCTGCTCATATGGAGTTATCCCCCAAACACCTTTAAGACAGGTAAGAGGTGCAGAATCATTCCAGCCAGTGCTGAAATGGCCCACATTGGGTTCACATTTGTTTAAGATCACTGTGCCGCAGTATAGGATAGAAAATGTGTCCGGATTCTTAAAATACAGTGAATTTAAGGAAGCAGAATGTAACTGTACAATTTGGTATCGGGTCAGATGTTTTAATGGTGCCCTTTTTTGTAAGATAATTTTGAATAGCATACTGAAGTTAAGATGGAATATATGTCTCAGTAGAAAGTTTCAGGAAGTCACTTCCTGAAAAGAAATACTGCCTTGTACCATGTTAGGGCATTTATAGGGCTGATTAATTCTGCTTACAGAGGAAGCATTTGATCCGTGTTGATCTTGAGTTCCTAGTTCCGGTGACAAATACATTCGCTTTTAGGTTCCTTTTGTCAATGGCGTCCTAATTTGACCTCATTTATCTGCTTAGATTTCACAAGATTTCATAATTATAAATGAAGGTTCAACTTTCTAAGAAGCCATCCCTGGAACAATTAGGAGGTAGGGTCAAATCCTGTTATTAAGATTCTGTCATCACTGCATGAAGAGTGCTTAAAACAAATAAGCCATTGGCTGAGGCTTTTTTGTGAGTGTGTGTGTGGATATTTTTGCTGCATGAATATTTATAATAGTAGAATTGAAATACTGTGGGCTTTTTACAATGGCATCTGTAGGTTAGAGAATTCGCAAAAAAAAAATCGTTCATTTTGGGTAAACCATCGCTCTTTAGTTGTATGTATATATTCAGGGCTACATGAAAATGTAAAAAAATAAAATAGATTACAGTGGGAATTCATACTTTTTTATGATTTCACTTTCAAATTACTAGGGAACCTTGTGTTATAATATAGGGTATAGGGAAAGTTGTGATGTGTATGGGACAAATATGTTTGAAAACTGCTTTGGATTGTGGCTATCTAAATGAAAACAGGCACGTTTTGAAGGAATCCTCTTTGGGCAGATTTGGAAGTTGACTTCAGTGACTTTTGCTACCCTTATTTTTAAAAGGAAGGTAATTCAGCTATAGGACCTTTGAGAAAGAATAATTATTTAAAAATAAAAGTAACTAAAATATTCCCAAACAGATGGTCAGTACCATCAGAAGTTCCCAAGTTTTCAAGACAATGTTTTTCTTGTGTATTTATTTTTAGTAGCCATTGAAGAAATTTGAGTCCATTGTCCACAGTCAGTTGACATCAGCATCTAAAATGCAGGTGTTAATTTAAGCAAATCTATTATTTGCAAAGCAAGTAAGTTAGTAGTGGCTTCTCACGATGGAATTCATCATAAAATTAATTTTTAAGTTATTGGCTTTTACATTTTTACCAAAAAATGATTTGATGTATTTTCTGCATTAAAAAATGTATTTATTACATAAAGTATTAATAACCCAGAAGGTTAAATCTATCCTACCATATTCATAGGAGTCTTGTCTATCCAGAGATGTAGGCATGATGATGGTACATAGACACAGTGGCGATGAGAGAAGGGTCAAAAGCCGTTCAGGGTGATCAACACTGTGCTGTCAGGGTTCTAGATATTTTGAGTATCTCTCCTGGTGATAAGTATGCAATAATACTACAATATTCTGTTCTCCAAAGAGCACTGCTAAGCGTCATGATGACAGCTCTGGTTTTAGGCATTTTATTTACTCTGACTTTCTACAAAATTAGAATGTACTTGTCCTGTTTCCCTCACTGGGGTGTTGTAAATATGAGATAAAGAATGTAAAAGCACTTTGGCGGGGGCAGGGAGCAGATCTATGAAGCCACTCAAACACAACCTATTGTTATTGTTGTCGTATTAGAAGGCTGAGCTCTTGCTTGGTAATCGTCAATTCCTGCCATGCTGTGCCGTTCCCATCACCTTATTTCTCCCTTGTTCATCCAGGTTTACGTCTTGTCTGCTGGTTAACTAATCCCAATGTGTATTTTTTGGTGGTCAGCAAAAATTGTTTTGCAAAGAAGAAAGGCTATAGAATTACTAGGATTACAACTACCCATTCAGTGGACTAAATGTAAAAAATTAAATAACATAAAGTAAAATTGAATGAAAAATATTTATCGGCTTGAGCACTGAAAATAGAAGTGAAAAAAATTAGCGTGCACTGTATTATAAACTTGTAGTTGTTGAAATTCCACTAAGGGTTGAAATTCAGCTAAGCTATTGAAACTCAGTAAGGGTTAGAAAAGGTGTATAAAAATAACTGGCTTGGGATGGGTGCTACCGCTTTTAATATTTTGTTGATTGCCTCCTGTCATGCACTGAAATGGTTGAGATCCATCCTCAGGATCCCCCAGACAGAGGCCAGAGACAAAAAAAAAAAAATGACATCCCTCTGCTCATCGTCACTGCCTGTCACAAGACTGCCTTTCTCTTAGGGAAATATTCAATTTTCTTGTTGCCTTTTCAACCTCAAGCATTGATTTATAGGGGAATTTCTTTCAAAGGTCACATACAGTATCAGCTTAGTAGTTCGTAAGTGCTGAAATGTCCCTTCTGGGTGAAAGGACAAGAATGTAGTTTATATTTCTCATTTGGAAATCCATCTTGTTTTAAAAACTTTCTCTCTGGTGTGGAAATATTACGACAGAATTTGCATGGCATGGCTTGTGTATACATGCATGAACTACTGTTCTAGTGACAACTGACCCCTAAATGTGACAGACAGTAATTCTGACGATCAAAACATTGATTTTTTTTCTCCCTGGCTCATGTAGGCCTAAGACCATTTATCTACCTTGTTAGAACTAGCCTGAGCTATTGGCCTTTGTGGATGTCTGAAAATGTATGCAGTGATATACAAGTATGTTACAGTGATGTAGGAAAGAACCTTTCTTACCTTAGGGAGCTTTGGAGAGGAATTCAAGAGTTATCACCAGCAAAGGTGATCTTGTCTTGAAATGGAAGTTTCTTTTTTTCCTAATTTATAGTGACCCATGAGAGAAGTGTGGTATAGTGGTTAGAAGCACAGATTTGGGAGCCAGACTGCCTGGGTTTGAATCCCTGCTGTGCCATTTGCTAACTGTAACTTAATTTCTGTGTGCCTCAGTATCCTTATCTGAAAAATGAGGGCCAGTAATAATATCAACTTTATTTAGCTGGTTTGAGGATTTCACATGTATTAAGGGATCAGACAATGCCTAGCACTTCGTATGGTAACTATTATTTTTATTGTTGAAATTTAAAAATCTAGAAATGCACTATTAGATAATGTTAGTCAGTCCCATAATTCCATACACTTACACACACATACACACACACACACACACACACACAGAGTCAACATACCAAGCACTCTGGAGAAACCAGTCTTGGGTCACAGCACCCACCTTTTGGAAACTGGTGCTAGCCAGGAGCAGGACATCAGCATGTGCCTCACAAATAATAGCAATAACAATACCTTATGTTTATACGCTTAAAATGTACATTTGTGCACTGGTAACAGTTGTTGAGAAAATCAAATGACGTGATGAATGGGAAAGTACTTTGGTAATACAGTTGTCCCTCGGCATCCGGGACAATTGTTTCCAGGACCCCTTTTGGATACCAAAATCCTCTGATGCTCAAGTCTCTGACAGAAAATGGTGCAGTATTTGCATGTAACCTATGCACATCTTCTTGTGTACTTTAAATCATCTCTAGATTACTTATAATACTTAATACCCATACAATGTAAATGCTATATAAATAGTTGTTATGCTGTATTGCTTAGGAAATAATGACAAGAAATAAAAGTCTGCACATGTTCAGTACAGATGCAAATTTTTTTTCAAATATTTTCAAACAAAGGTTGGTTGACTTCACAGACGTGGAACACACAAATGCAGAACCCATAGATACAGAGGGCAGACTGCATATTTTCAGTGTACGTACACTTGGAAAATCTTTTTTTAAACCAGTTTTTAATTTTCTAATTACTAATTTCTCTTTGTATTTGTTGAGCCTTTGATTCAGCTTTCTCCCCCATCTAGCCATGAATTGGCACATATTAACAAATATAAACTTATAATCACTAAGATCCAATAAAAAGATTCTCATGATGGAGCCTGTTATTCCCAAACAGGCTAGTCTATCCTCTCCCTTAGTGCAGCTCCACAGAGCTGTATGCTAAGATCCACAAAAGAATAAAAAGGATTTGCCTCATCAAAACGTTTTTAAGACCTTATTTTTTTAGAGCAGTTTTAGGTTCACAGCAAAATTGAGCAGAAGGTACAGAGATTTCCCATAGACTCCTGCCCCCACGCATGCACAGCCTCCCCCATTATCAACATTCCCACCAGAGTGATGGTACATTTGCTACAATCAATGAACTTACACTTACATATCATCACCCAAAGTCCATAGTTCACATTGGAGTTCATTCTTGGTGCTGTATGTTCTATGGGTTTGGACAAATGTATAAAGACATGTATCATCAAAACATTTTATTAATCCTTTGTTTGCAAATTTATACATTTGATGAGTTTTCTTTACAGCTTCAACACTGATTACCATACTTTTTAAATGCTGCTGTAATGTTAAAGCTCCAGGTTGATGACTGTGCAGTCGTCTTCTTTTGTGCCCTTATTAGAATTCCCGTGTTGAAAGGAGAAAAAAAAAATCCTTGGAGAATGATGAAAATAAGTCTCATAAAGAGAGGTTTCCTGAGTATTTTGCAGATTTTCAACACAGTGTAGAGCACCAATTCTGCTTGTATTTTATAGTTGTGAAAAAGACATCTTATATGTAAAATTCCAAATTCCAATTATATATCAAATGTTGCCACAGGATCTTAAAGTAAATTTTGGGTTTGGTTTTTTTCCCTTCTTTCTTTGTCATTAGGTCCGTAGGTGTTCCAAGAGCTGGCCAGTCCCTCCTTCTCCCAAGAAAGAATAGAAAAGGTGCTTCACAAGCCAGTATTGTACACCCCATCATCCCCCCCAACATCTACCAAGTGAAAATTAAAGGTGATCATTAGCGTGACATTAAATGAACAACAGTGCAATGGCTACTCATTACGTAGAGAATCCAGTCCGAACCTTTACATCCAGGGACTGTACAAGGACCATCTATATGAGGGAAGAAATGGGGTATTGAGAAAAGACAATGGAGATACTCCACCATTTACTAGTTTGTGGATCTTGGCAAGCTGCATAGTCTTTTGAGCCTCAGAGTGTTTTCAGTAAAGTGTGCATAACAGCACTTACCTGTAATCTTGTGAGGGACTCGGAGAGAAGGTGTGTACAGAGCACCAAGCCTGGTGCCCAGCAGTGAGCACGTAGCCACGAAGGCTTGGTTTCTCTCTGCCCCTCATCCTGGTACACAGCATTCACTCCCCCCTCACCCTCCCCACTCACAACCTGGCCCTCACTTGTCTCATCTCTGCTAGGATCTCCATGCTCCCTACACGACATGCCAGACCACTCACGCATGCTCAACACATCCTTCATGGGCAGAGCTCTGTAATTTACACGGGGTCAGAATGCCCTCTCACCACTTTCTATCAAAAGCTAAAATGCCATCACCTTTGTAAGATTACCTTGATTTCCTCGCAGCCAGAATTTATTTCTTCTTATGCACTCCCATAGACTTTTATACCTTAATTATGGTTCATATTTAAATCTTATTGGTACCATACTGTCCTTTGCATGTCTGTGCCTCACATAAGATTGTGTGCTTTTTGAGACTGGGGTATCATCTTTCTGCTTCGTACTGCATTTAGCACAGTGATTTGCTAGTAGATAAGTGCACAATACATGTTCATTGTTAATTTAAGTCGCAACTTCTGGTTTAAAAATATTGAGAGCTATGTATTGCCAAAAAGAGGCATCCGTGCTTTGGCTTGGGCCAATCCCCTAGTGGTAAATTTTTTAAATCATTTATACAATTTTTCTTTTATTTGCTTAAGTGTTTGAATATTTAAAAGACTCCTGCAGAAATAGACCCAGAATTAAATATTGAGGAGGAGCATGTGGCCTGGAATCTGTCCTGTAGAGTCGGATGATAGGTACTCAATACATATAGAGCTGTTATGAAAGCTAAGAACACCATGGAATAATGAATGAATAATCCCAAAAACTCTTTGCCATATTGTCAATGTCTCGTAAAAGGAGCTCGTTATAAAGTATCACTCTCACTGACTGCAAAAACAACTGTCAAGCCTAATGGTATGACCATTCATGGCTGAGAAGTAACAAGATAGAGGCAGCAGAAAAGCCAGTGGGCACTGGTGAAATAGGGCGATTGAATTTGAATGAAGCCCTTGAGAGAAAAAGGCAGAGTCACAGCCACCATACGTGGTGTTTTATCAGCAGCTGTGCCTAGACCAGAGGACAGCTTACCCGTGCGCTTGCTGTGGCCAGGGCTTCCTATCAGATCTCCATCATTTCAGCCATATTTACAGAAAGGGAAGGAAAGGATTCCAGCAAATGCTAATAGTTGAGAGACAAATAGTAATACACACTCTTAAGTTTTCTACAAATGGGCTCTCAAATGTATTTTTGTTGTTGTCTATAAAGGTCATGAGAGGGTTATGGTATAAGGCAAAGTTTCTGGAGGCCTGGGCTTTGTCCCAGCTACATATCTAACTGGCTGTGTGACCTTGGTCAAGTCACTTAACATTTCTGGGCCTCCATTTCTCATCTGTCACATGAAGGAGCTCAGTGCCACCTCTAAGATGACATGCTAAATTCTCCAAGATTATGTATGCCCTTACAGTATTATGCCAAGGATCGTATTGCCTCTCGGATGAGGATTGTACCATTTGTCTGAGTTTTATCAGGAAAAGAAAGCAATGGGAAGAAAGGACAAAACCACGAGTACTTTTTTTTTTTTTTCTCCTTTACTCAAACTGACCCTAGATTTTTCTCAACAACAGAGAGAGAATGTTCATTTGTATGGATATTTCCAAATAGAGGTAGATCCCTAGTTACAGATAGCCAAAGTTAAAGATGATAATTTATAAACCAGTCTACCAGAGATTCCATCTATATTATAATATTATTATCAATGCTATATTTTTTATAGATGCATTAAAGGGCAAATACCTTAGTAGGCCTCCCTAGAAATCTAAGCATGAAGTTTAAAGTTTTGGTGGGGAAAGGCCTTTTATTGAAAGTCTTCAACGCCAGAGACCTGTCTTATGCTTACCTGTTTTCTATTCTGCTTTCCCAGCTCTTGTAAGAAGAGTAAAGGCTAAGATGATGGTCACATATTCAGGCCTGGAGTTCTAAATGAGACATAAATTTAGGAGCAAGGGAGTAAGAGTTTTAGAGGAGATGAAAAGACTTGTGGTAGGAAAAGGAGATGGGGTCTTTCCACAAGGCATGAAAAAGTCAAGTAGATTAATGAGGCGAGATGAGCCTTAGGAGCATTGATGGGAGAGGCTCACCGAGCTGAGGACACAAGGGCTTGGGGACTTTAAACAGTAAGTATGGGGTAAGTTCATTGTAAGACATGAATGGAAGATGAGATGAAAGTCTCTAGTGAATAGGAAGTCAATGGACAACAAGAAGGAATAGAAAAGAGTTTCTCTGTGTTTTTATTGTGTGCTTTCATTGTCTGCTTCTGCCTCTTCGCTTCTCATAACCATAGACCCATATCATGCTTCCACTAGTAAGGAAGGAAGGTGAGATGTTGCTAAATACTCCAAGTGACATGCAGAAGGAAGGAGAAAGATAAATGCACAAATTAATCAAGAAAAGTTATGTATTTTAAATTTACCACAGGCATACGGTTTGTATTTTTTATTACAGAGTTCATCGCATTGCATTTATCATGCTTTTGGTTAGTTGAGCTTTTTGGATCTGTGGGTTCATAATTTTTAACACGTCTGCAAGTTTTGCAGTCATATTTCTTCAAATATTTTCCCATTACCACCACCCACTCCTAGGACTCCGGTTACATGTTCATCAGACTAGTTGACATTTAAATTGTTCCACAAGTCAATGAGACAGAATTCACTTCTTCAAAAACATTTTATTTCAGATATTGTACTTTTCAGCTCTAGAAATTCTACTTGGTTCTTTTGAACTGTTTCCATTAACCTCTTCGTTGTGTTCACATGTTTCTTAAAGTCCTTGAGCATATTTTTAATAGCTATTTTAAAGTCATCATCTGCCAATTTCATCATCCATGTCATTTCTGAGTCTCATTCTATTAACTAATTTTTATCCTGGTTAGGGGTTACATTTGCTGGCTTTTTCAAAGAATATGTCTGATAATGCTTGATTGGCTGCTGGATGTTATGAATATTACATTGTTAAATGTCTAGATTTTGTCGTGTTCTCTTAAAAAATACTGGGTTTTGTTGTGGCAGGCAGTTAATTTACTTGAGGATCAGCTGGATTTTTTAAAGCTTGTTTTTAAGTTGTGTTGGGTCGGATCTAGAATGATCTACCCTGCAGGACTCAGGGAGGGTTGGCCTTTTTGAGGTCCCTACTCCAGAGTGTTTGTGTGTTCACATGAATGCCTCAAGTGTTCAATGAGTTCTTTCTACTATAGCTGGTCAGAACTTGGTTTCTCCCAGCCATGTGCAATGTAAGTTGTTCAACTAACAGCCGCCTGGTAATTGTCCTTTCCTGAACTTTGTAGATTCTCATCCTACAATCTGTAGCTTAGCATTCAGCCAAGTGCTTGAGGGGATGTCATACAGACTTCTGCCACTTTTTCTCTTTGTGGCTCTCTCCTCTCATATGCTGTCCCACAAATTCCTCCTCACTTCCCTAAGCTCTGCTGAGGTTCCCCTCTTTACACCATAGTCCAGAAAGTATCTCTAGTGGGACATACCTTACTTGCATCCCTTCCCTCAGGGATCGTAGCCTGTTCAATGTCTGAGATAGTTGCTTCATACAGTTTGCCCAGTTTTCTGGCTGTTTATGGCAGGAGGATCAGCCTGGTACCAGTTACTCCACCATGGCTGGACACAGAAGTCCCACCACATTTGTATTCAAACTTTGTTTATATTTCTTTTGTCCCCATCAGCCAGAGAGACCCTTCAAGAGAGTGACAGGGCCTCATTCATGTCAGTATTCCCACCGCCTAACTTGAAGTTTAGCACATAGCAGGCATATTGTCAAATGAAAGGATGAATGACTATTGTTAAGCCAATTCGCAATATTTAGGATATCTATATTTAGTTGAGTCATTGATGTAAATATCTTCTGTAACATGGTTTTTTAAGCAACAGAGAAAAATCTATTAAACAACTGAATATATATAGGCTAAAGATCAATGCTAGGGTCAAATTAGTTCTATGCTAAACTGACTTAACATTCCTTATAGCTGTAAAATGCCTGTATCCAGAAGCAAAGATCACAGGTTTTCAGGTGCCAATAGGACAGTAATGACAAGTTGTTCTAGAATTAAAAGTAGGAAGGGCCGGTTTTTAGCATTCAGTTCATGAAGTTGTCAATGCAGTGTCTACCTTCAGGGATTTCTGTCTCTAAGCAGATAGCAGGATCTTAAACTTCCAGACTATAGTTTCTTTTACCTTAGTCTTCTAAAGGATGATGGTGGCTTTTGATTTAAATAGAAAGATGCATTGAATTAGTCTTTTAAAAGTATATCTAGCTATATTCCTATGACCAAAAAGAAGACTTATGAAATAAGAATATGAAATAAGAATTCATAAACTGTGATAAATTGCATTTACACATTAAAGGCTTCTCTCTGAAATCTTAATATAACACATGTACAAGAGGCTTCATGTAAGAAATACCTGTATCTGGAAGAATGTAAGATTTGCAGAAGCCTTAAAAATCTATGATGCTTAAAATCTCTGGATATTGATACATCTCCTATAATTAGAGCATCTTTACTTCATTATTTAAAGGTCCCTAAAATTCAGAAGTATTTCAGTCTAATACACACATGCACATACAACACCATATTACCTAATTCATAGGTCAATGCAGGGTTCACACAATATTGCTATCATTACTATACAGTCTTTTAATACTTAGTCTCATTTGATGCACAGAACTCTTAAAATTCCCTTTTGTTCTTTTTTGACTATATTTCTGATTTCTTTCAGTGAAAAGCTGCAGTTTTTTAGGTTAAGGAACTCAGCTGTGAATGAGATACCAGCTCTGTTGGTTCATTCTTCTAGTTACCTTCGGCAAGTCACCTTTTCATCTTTGTTCTTTGATTACGCAGCCCACCAGGTGGAGGTAATAATTTGATCTCCACATGAGCATTAAGAACCCCTAAAATTCTGATAGAGGATAACAAAAAACTAATGCATTATTAAGGGAAGTTTTTCAAAGTAATGATCATACACGTTTAAACCCTGAGTGAAGTGACATTTAAAGAACAGTGGTTTAAGTTTGTGGTTGCAAAACTGTTCAAAACTAAAGATTTGATTTCACTTTGTTTTTTTCCAACATTTCCCCACTTGGTTTACATTTCCCAGTTAAGAATTTAAAGTGAACCTTTGCCAAAGCCTCAGGTTCCACCTGGTTTGGGGTTGAAACCACATGAAGCCACTGAATTTTGCATAGTTTCCATTTGAAATGATATATCAGCTTGGGTTCTCTTTCAGTGTGAGCCAGGTTTACATGAAACTTGGCCAAGCTTTAGATGAACCTGCTCTGAGTTTTAATTTTATATCAGACCCTAAAATGAGGCCACTCACCTAGTTCCATCTTTCGAAAAGCTCTTATTATAATGTCCCCAGAGTGTATATAATAGTTACTAGAGGCTGAGATGTGGCAGCACTTTGTTTTAGCATAATGTGGGGGAGAATTTCATAGCTACTTGGAACTCATTCTAATTGGGAAACCAGACAGACTCAATAATAGAGGCTCTAGTGTCGGGCATAATACTCTGGGGAAAGAATTTCTTTTGAAGTCTCAACAAAAGGGTTTTCAAGTAAATAGCTCAAAGATACCAGGTTAATTCATTTTTTCCTTTGTTCCTTCCTTTGCTTATGCCTTAATGAATTCAACAGATATTTACTGAGCACCTACTACATGCCATGCCATGCCACCCCCTGCTCTAGATATTGTATTTAGGAAACATTAGTGAGCAAAATATTTAGAGATCTCAACCTTTGTGGATCTTACATTCTGGTAGCAGGAGACAATAAAACTAACCATAATATATAGGTCAAAGGAAAGACTCATTGAGATGGTGAGATCTGAACAAAGGCTTGAAGGAAGTGAGGAAGTAGAAACCAGGTGTCTTGAGGAGGAGCATTTCAAGCAGTAACAGCTAGAGCAAAAACCCCAGGGAGGAAGTGTACCTACATATTATAGGAAGCACAGGGAGATCATTAAGACAAAAATGGAGTAGGCAGACAGGACAGTCGGCAGAAATGAAGTCAAACAAGTCACAGTAGGCCAACACGTGACCTATAGGCCATGGGAAGGATTTGGGCCCTTTTTCTAGATGAAAAGGAAACCATTGCAGGATTTTGTATAAAGAAATAGTACATTCTGATTTATATTGCAAAAGACCCTTTTTATCTGTCATGTTGAGATTAGATGGGAGACGGGCAAAAGTAAAAAGAAGAGACTTATGAGGCTATTGAAAGAAAGAAGCATGCTTCATATTTGATGATAGCAATGCAAATAGCAAAAAGTAGTCAGATGCTAGCTATTTTTGAAGAAAGAGCATTGCTTGATCAATTGCATGTAACAGGAAGGAAGGAAGGAAGGAAGGAAGGAAGGAAGGAAGGAAGGAAGGAAGGAAGGAAGGAAGGAAGGAAGGAAGGAAGGAAGGAAGGAAGGAAGGAAGGAAGGAAGGAAGGAAGGAAGGAAGGAAGGAAGGAAGGAAGGAAGGAAGGAAGGAAGGAAGGAAGGAAGGAAGGAAGGAAGGAAGGAAGGAAGGAAGGAAGGAAGGAAGGAAGGAAGGAAGGAAGGAAGGAAGGAAGGAAGGAAGGAAGGAAGGAAGGAAGGGGGAGAGAACAGATCAAGGACGATTCCAAGGTTTTGGCCAAAGCAACTGAATGGACTGAGTTGCCATCAACTGAGTTTTGAAAGGCTGCAGCTGGAAGAGTTTTGGGGAGGCAGATCAGGAGATCAGTTTAGGAAATCATGTTTGAGATATCTATTAGACTTCCAAATGGAGATATTAATTAGGCAGTTAGATTTGTGTGTCTGGATTTGGCAATAAAGGTTTGCATTTGAAAGTCATTAGCATGATATCAACAAGGATATGAATGTTCAATCCCTGGAATACTCCAGTATTCAGAGGTCAAAGAGAAGAGGAGAGCTCAGCAGAAGATACTAAGAAGAGGTCCAGTGAAGGAGGAGGAAGACAAAGGGCTGGGGGAGTTCCTGGTCCTCCGGAAGCTGAATGGAGACAGTGTTTCAGAGAGGAGAGAGTGATCAATTGTGTCTGCCAAGTCCAGCATGCTGATGATTGAGAACCGACTACTGGATTTATCCACTTGGAGGACATTGATGACATGTACGAGAGCAAGAGTGGTGAAGTAGAGAGAGAAAAGGCCTGATTATAGCAGGCATAAGGTAAAATGGGAGAAGAGAAACTAAGACAGAAACATGGCGACTCTTTCAAGGAGTTTGCTGCAAGTGGATCAAAAAAATGGGGCAGCAGCTGATGAGAGGAGTAGAGTCAAGGATGTTTTTAAGAAATGGAAGAAATAACAGCATGTTTATGTGGTGATAGGAGTGATATCAATTTAGGAGAAACACGATGATCTGGACAAAAGAGGAGACTATTGCTGGAGCTGTGATTTTGAATAGGTGAGAAGAGGTGGAACCTAGTACATGAATGGGAGAATCAGCTTCAGACAGAGAGAAGATGGATAACTCATCTACTCAAATCGATGAGAGAGTATAGTGGAGTAGATGTTGGTAAACTGGGGGTTCAGGAGACCTGTGGAGGTTCTTCTCCTGTTGCTTCTATTTTCTCGGTGAAGTATAAACCAAGATCATGAATGAGGGTCAGAGAAGAGTGTGAGGAGGGAGGAAGTGGTGTGAAATGGGCATCCGAGAGAATGAAAGAGTAACTGGACCAGGAAAATAAAGTATGATGGCCTGGCAGCATTAGGGGCCTCCTTGAGGTTCTTGGCACAGAAGAGATCGTGAAATTATTCAGGTTGACTCTGTTTTTTTCTCCAGGCACGTAGAGCTGCACAGGTGCAGATCCAGAGTAGGTAGGGAATTGAACTGAACTAGAGTTTGGGGGTGCAAGGCAAGGATGGTGTATTAGTCCGTTTTGTGTTGCTGTAACAGAAATACCTGAAACAGGGTAATGTATACAGAACAGAGGTTTACTTGGCTTACGATTCTGGGACAGCTGCATCTGGGATGGGCCTCAGGCTGCTTCTACTCGTGGCAGAAAGTGGCAGGCAGCCGGCAGGTACAAGCAGATCACATGGTGAGAGGAAGCGAGAGAGAGAGAGAGAGAGAGAGAGAGAGAGAGAGAGAGAGAGAGAGAGAGAGGGGCAGGGTCTTTTTAAGCAACGAACTCCTGCGGGAACTAATAGAGCGAGAACTCACTCATTAATCCTCCCTCCCCCGGGGAGAGCATTAATCCATTCATGAGGGATCTGCCCGCATGACTCAATCAGTTTCCAACACTGCCACATTGGGGATCAGATTTCCACATGAGTTTTGGAGGGGAGGACACATCCAAACTCCATCAGATGCTGAAGTGATGGAGGAAGAAGGGGATGGAGAGTGATTCCAAAGGACTAATTATAATGATCGTGGGATTTACTCTCCTAAGCATGGGAATGACGATGTCAGGGGCTTGAGGGCCAGTGATAGAGGGATGGATCCAAGAATTGCTGGGGGTTGGCACTGAGAGTAAGGATCAGAGAGCAAATGCACGGCACTGAGATGAGGAGAAGGGGGTGGTTACCGGGATTGATAAGGGTATTGATAAGAGCCGGCATTGGCTAGATTGGCCTCGGGAGTAGCTACAGGAGCGGGGAGAAGATCCAGAAAAGAAGAGGCAACGGTGCTGCTGAGCCCACATCCATGAACTTTGAAATCTCCAGAAATTCAGACAGGTGTAATCCTGGAAGGAGTGAACATGAAATCACTTAAAAATGAGGGGCAATGGCCTGGAGTCAGCTGATAACTTGGAACTGGTAAGCTATGTGATCTGAAAACATGGGTTACTTTTTTTATAAGATGCAAAATAAGAAACCTAACAGATTTAAGAAGAAAAAGAGAGATGGAGAGAGGGATGGAGGGGAGGAAGAGAGGAAGGAAGGTAGGCTGGCAGGCTTTAAGGAAGATTTAAACATGACACTGATTCAATGAATGCACCCAAATTTGCATTCAGCTTTCTGGAGTTATGTTATTCAGAGATCGTTACATACAAACCTGGATAAATCAATGCACTTTGTATAAAGTGACAGTTTGCCAAAATGAGACTCTTTCCCTTCTCCTCATCAGAAACTATCAAAGTGCCCAATAACTTGCTGCTTCTTGTTTTACGGTGAAATAAACAAGAAAATCACTAATGAGGTGCCGAACAGTAGTACAGAAGAAAGAATTCAATTTGAGCAAAGATGGTCCAGGATTACTTTATGGCAATAATAAGTCAGGTATCTTCCCTGGGAAAAAGAGCTGAAATCTCTGAAGGACAATGGAGAGTGCTTTATATTTATAAGGGTGTCTTTATTACCCCTTTATGGCTTTGCATCTTCTCCTTACTTGGACAAAAGATCGTTCAGAAGTGAACTTATTTCAATGATACCTATACAGACTTTATGCCCACAAAAGTGATTCATAGTATTTACCCTGTTAGTGGCTCAGAGATGAACAAACTTTTATATTCTCATAGTTAATCCACATTCCATTCTTGATGCCAAAGAAATATTTTTTTTAATATCCTGGAAATCAGGAAAGGTACCTTGGGCAGGTTCTGTACTGACTTGAGCCCACAGATACTCAGAAAGTGCTTGATCTTATAAGTAATTTCAATTTCGTAGTGGAAATGAATCCTATTTTCTTTTGTAGTGAAATAAAGGTGGCCAGGTAGAATTTCCCTGGAGTGACTTTCCTTTTCATGTTTATGAGTTATGTCTTTGCCTGTGGTGAGCAATGGTGAGGATGACAGCAGGTGGCTCATTTTAAAAATCAGTAACCAGAAGAAACCCTCTTCCTTGCACTTTTCGAGGAAATCAGGTGGGGAGAAAGAAATATTCAAATGGGAAAAGAACATCAAGTAGTGGATTTTAATGAATTAAGTTCTTGCTTGTACATTACTATAAATAGCAATATTATAATAATTGCAATAAACCTTCCAGGCAGCTGACACTATGCAAAGTGAATTTTGTGGACTTCACCTGACATTACAAATCTCAATTAATCATTCATTCATTCAACAAATATCAATGCATGCCATGCATGTGCAGGATATTGTTTCAGGCACTGAGGCTGTAATGTACAACATGACTCACAGGCTCTGGTCTCAAGAGTTTACATCCTAAGATAACCACAATACTGTCACAGTGTGAGCTGAAGTTGTCACCACAAGTGATAGGCACTGAAGCTCTTGGTGTGATTACTAGAGATTGTGCTTCTATGGGGGGTGTGGGTCTTTAGCACTTGGCACGAATTTCTTGAAGCTCTTCAGTGTAGGATAACCCTAAATCTAATTTTTGTTAGAATATAATATACTTCAGAAAAATGATTCGAAATTAATAATGGAAATTTGCAAGATCGTTCTCAAAAGTGTGAAGTTGGTAAGTACAAATTGTTACATAACCAAATGCCTGGCTTCTGTTGGCCTTTGCCAGCTTAGGAATGCTTAGGACTGTGGAAGTAGTCCCAGGAACCTTCTCACCAACCAGTGTTTTGAGTACAACAAAATCCCTGTCCTTACGTGACTATGTTCAGAAAAGCAAATAACACGCAGGCAGAGCACTCTTCTTTATTCCCCTGTAAGGATAAAGGACTTCCTCCCAAGGCTGATAGCTGTGTTTTGAGGCAAAGGAAAATTTAAATATACAGACTTTTGTTCCCAAAGATCAAGCTATAGTTTCTTAAATTTTGTTTTATTAGTCTATCTACTAAAATAATTGACATTTTTATATTATTAGTCAATTTTTAAAGAACACTTCCATTTCAAAATATTTGTCTCCTGAAACTGAGAGAGGCTACTTGAGTTTCACTCAAGTTTCAGGATTACCTTCATGAGAAAGAGAGCAAAAATAAGAACAATAATAAAAATAATCATAGTCTCTTGTAAGTGTCTGAAAGAGAGGACTAATCCAAAGGTGAGGACTTTAAACACTCTAGACTTTAAACACTCTAGACTTTAAACACTCTAGAAATACAAATAATGAAATGTCACTGTGAACAGTCTGGCTTGAGCTAGTGACTTGTTCTTGAGAACTCCCTTCCTGTTTGCCGACGACTGCTGTCTGGCTGGCAGCGTGTGCAGGCACGTTCAGTACAGATGCTGCATGTGCAGAAGGAGCTGGTACTCAGAGCGTCATTTTCACAGATTACCACCACATTATTGATCTGTAAATTGTCTATAAACAGCAAAGATTTGGTAAAGAGAAAAAAACAAAAAAAAAAACCCTCTAGCTAGCAGATTGTTCCATAGAAAGCCTTGTAGTAGAAATGAAAATAATACAAAAAGCTTACAATAGCCGTGTCATTGGGGGCAAGTGAAAAGACAAGGCAAATGACCAGTAGAGCCAGAGGAAAGAACCAGAGGTCAGAAAGCACAAAGGGCTCTGTAGGGAGGACGAAAGACTTCATTCCAGATGCTCAAAGACACGGGTTAGCTTGTGTCAGCGGGGGATCCCTGGGCAGTTTAGGGACGAAGCAGGCACAGTTTATTTATAATACCACTTACGCAAAAACCAGAATTGCAGGTGTCTCCACAGGATGTATTTCTCCACACGTTCCTATGTAAATAGAGGATAGACAGAAGGATAGATAGATAGATTAAATGAAAAATAAACAACCATTGTCCGTACAGATTTAAAGGCTTAAAAATGAATGAGATTTTCATTGTGTGGTTGCTACCCATTTGGTGAGGACACGTGTGTGTGTGTGTGTGTGTGTGTGTGTTTCTTTTTCTTTAAAATTGCAGGGAAAATGCATGGTGAAAAATTATGCTTCAATAACAAAATTCATATATGTTTCACCAGGTGAGGGGGAAGACAAGGATGGAGGAAAAGAGAGAGAGGGAATTTGTAAAGAGTTTGACTAAAAACTGCCCTCTCCCCTCCCCAATATATTGCATCAAACTAAAGGAAGGCTGGTTTTGAAAGAATAAAGTTTTTTAAGTTAAATAATAAAAATGTAATATATCCAGCCAGTTTCTTGGTTTCCCAGTAACTCTTTTATGTCTAACTGCAAGTCTCTGTCTTCCTCTAATCCTTTTCAGTCTCCTTGCCCTTTGCCCCCACATGACCTTTGGCACATTGCCTCCTGACCTTAAAAATGAGGAGTTCAGAGCTTCAGGGAGATTTTGATAAAACCACCTGCCATTCTGCTCTACAATTTTCCCCACTGCTGAATTCAAATAGAAAGGCAGAGGGTAAAAATATGCTGATGTTCTGAACCACACCAAATCCCCAACTTGATGTTCCTGTGAGATGGAACAGTTCTAAGGATGGAAGGGAAATAGAAGACCTTGTAGACAGAAGTGGCTTCTGAGGCCGGCCCGGTGGCGCACTGGATAGTGCGCCGCTTGGGAAGCGCGGTGGCGCTCCCGCCCGAGGGTTCGGATCCCACATACAGACCAGTTCCCGCTCACTGGCTGAGCGAGGTGCGGGAGCAACACCGAGGGTTGCGATTTTGTTGCCGGTCCCGGTCCGGTACGGGGGTGACACTGAGGGTTGCGATCCGTTGCCGGACACGGAAAAAAGACAAAAAAAAAAAGTGGCTTCTGACTTCTTCTCTCATACGATAAAAATGAAAAAATCAGCCCAGATTCTCAAAAGATTAGTTGATTTAGCATTGTGCTTTAAAGTTGAGACAACTCTTAATTTTCTCCTACAGTAAGTGGTTTTCTCTAATTATGTATTGGTAAACTTCAGCCAGAAAACTAGAATATTTGATTATCTAAAACTTTGCTTTTAAAAAATTCAGCTTCTGACACAAAACTCTTAAGTATCATATCTGTGTATCCTGAAATAGAGTGTCATTTAGTTAGGGGAATGAAATGGGATCACCACAGCATGGCTTTTGAGCTGTCAGGATGGATGAGACACGTTCACAGCTGGCCAAGGCAGAGAAGCAAGCCCCACGATAATTAAGGAGCCACAGAGGTCCTTTCAGTTAGCACTTCCTTGGCTGTTTCAGGTGTCAAATGCAATCTGGAAAATGTTTTAGTTGAATGAATGAAGGGCACATGAATTCATGATTACACAAGGGTACTGCAAAAAGTTCGTGGAAGGATTTGTATTATCTTTCAATTCTATTTTTCCATGAACATAACTGACTTGGGGTTTTTTGAAACATAACTGATTATACATGTTTGTGGGTTACAGAGTTGAATATCAATACCTGTATACAGAGTGTGATAATCAAATCAGGATAATTAGCATATTCATCATTACAAAAGGTAATTATTCTTTGTGTCCATTAATCGATTTCTTGCTAACACCCCTCCCCCCTTCCTATTTCTAGTAACCACAGTTCTGTTCAGTCCTTCTGAAAGTTCAGTGTGTTACTGTGATTGTTGTTTTTCTTTCTTTTTTATTTATTTGTTTATTTTTTAGCTCCCATTTATGAATTTTACTTTTTAGCTCCCATTTATGAGTGAGGACATGTGGTATTTCTCTTTCTGTGCCTGGCTTATTTCACTTAACATAGTGTTACTGTGATTGTTGTTTTTCTTTCTTTTTTATTTATTTGTTTATTTTTTAGCTCCCATTTATGAATTTTACTTTTTAGCTCCCATTTATGAGTGAGGACATGTGGTATTTCTCTTTCTGTGCCTGGCTTATTTCACTTAACATAATTTTTTCTAAGTTCATCTGCGTTGCTGTGAATGGCAGAATTTCATTCCTTTCTATGGCAGAGTGGTATTCCATTGTGTGTATGTACGACATTTTCCCTGTCCAGTCGCCCATCAGTGGACATTTAGGTTGGTTCCAACTCTTGGCTGCAATAAACATGGGAATGTAGGTATACCTTTAGCATGATAATTCCCATTCCTTTAGGTAAAAACCTGCAATCACATGGCAGTTCTATCAGTAGTTGTGTGAGGAAATCCCATACTGTTTTCTATAATGGCTGCACCTAATTTACAGTCCCACCAAAGTGTAGGAAGGTTCCCCTTTATCTGTGTCCTCACCAGCATTTGTTATTCTCTGTCTTTTTTGATAATAGCCACTAATTGGGGTGAGATGATATCTCAATGTGGTTGTGATTTGCATTTCCCTGATTATTGATGTTGAGCAATTTTTGTATACCTTTTGGCCATTTGTATGTCTTCTTTTGAGAAATGTCTATCCAGCTTCTTTGTCCATTTTTTAATTGGATTACTTGGTTTTTTTACTAAGTTGTTTGAGTTCCTTGTATATTCTGGATATTAAATCCCTTGTCAGATGTATAGTTTGCAAATACTTTCTCCCATTCTATAGGTTGTCTTTTCACTCTGTTGATCATTTCCTTTGCTGTGCAGAAGCTTTTTAATTGATATAATCCCAATTGTTTATTTTTTTCTTTTGTTGTCTGTGCTTTTGAGATGTTATTCAAAAAGTCTTTGTCCAGTCCTACATCCTGAAGTGTTTCCCCTATGTTTTCTTCCAGGAGTATTATTTTTTCTATGAATTTTTTGAAGTACCTTCATAGAAAAAGAAGAAACTACAACAATGTTAAAATGTTTAAGTTCTGAAAATAAATTAGTAATAAATATGATAATACTGATTGGGAACTTTTTTCTGTGTACCAGCTATTTTCCTAAGCATTTCACATATATTAGGTTATTTAAACTTCACAAAATTCATGAGGCAGGTACTATTACCCCAACTTTACTAGTAAGGAAACTGAGATCCAGAAAGTTTAACCCGTCCAAGCTCTCACAGCTAGTAAGTGGCAGATCCCGCATGAGACCCCAAGACCTATGCTTATTATAAAACACTATGCTGAATGCTGAAAGAGTGCTTGGCTATATGGAAGGAAAGAGAGGTGAGGATCTTCTGAAAATGTCATTAGAAAATTCCATTGAAGTACACTGAGATAGCTGCTAAATCTCAAGACACCTCTGCTCTCTGTTCTCAGGAATTATCAACAGTTAGCACTGCAATTCTAACTACAAAACTGAAAGAAAACTTCAGTCACTTATGAAATCTATCTTGTTTAAAAGCATATTGGATTAGTTAGCTATCATTATATTTAAAATGACCCCAACATGTAAGTGGCTTAAAACAACAGTAATAATCGATCATCTCACACAGTTTCTGTGAGGCAGGAATTTGGGAGCAGCTTTGCTGGATGGTTGTTCTGGTTCAGGGTCTTTCATGAGGGTGCAGTCCAAAGTATAGACCAGGCCTGCAGTCATCTGAGGGTCAGGAGGAAACTCTTCCAGGATGTGCATTCACTTGGCCGGCAGGTTGGTGCTGGCCGTTAGTGGGTGGCCTCAGTTCCTTGCTGTTGGAACCTTTGTGGGGCTCCTTGTGTCCTCACAACATGGCAGCCAGCTTCCTCCACAACAGGTGATTCAAGAGAACTAGGCAGAAGCTGCAAAGTTTGTTAGGACCTAGCCTCAGAAGTCACATTTTGACATTTCTGCAATATCCCATTGGTTCACAGGTCAGCCATATTCAGTGCGGAGGGAGCTACCCAAAAGTGTGCATGCCAGGAGGTGAGAACCACTGGGGCTGTGTTGGAGGCTGGCTCCCACACTTACCATCAGTTTACTAATAGTGGTGTTAGGTGACTTGGGGTCATTTTCTTCCTCCAGGGCAAGACAAACAGAGAGATGAAGTAAATGTTGTAAATACGTTCAGTTGTAATTACAGCAGACAATCTTCCCTTGCATCTGTTCCAGAGTTGGAGGAGTCTTGCCTGACTCTCAGCCCCAGTTACTCACTTGCCTTACTGTGACTTCAGGTATAGGATTTGTCATCACCGAATGTCAGCCTCATCAGGACACTCAACCATCAGGCACTTTGACCAAATAGAAAAAGTAGACATGCTTAGGACTACTCTCCATATTCATTCATTTATTTGACAAATATTTTTTGTATACTGTTAATGGATAGAACCACTGTCGATGCAGAATCTTAGACATAATGGACCATTAGGAATGCTTGGTCTGCTATTCCTAGAGATTCATTGCTAAAATGACCATTAGAGATAATTAAACATAACCACCACCCCTGTTTCAAGTGAGGAAATTGAAGTCCCCAGAAAATGAAATCTTGTTTATTATTACAGAATTATGCCTGTTCTGTCTTAATTTCTCACTGATGAAATCACCATCAAAACAACTGCCTAAAACTGTTTTCAGGGATTCTCCATAGATTTCATTGGTTTTCCCCTACCGAAGTAAACAGATGTATTATTGCATTATTTGAATGAATTGTACCTCTTCCCAGAGTTCAGTCCAGAGTCATAGGTTGTTTATGGACACATAATCTGGTCCTTCTGTCTCAAAAAGAAGAAAATCTAACTAAACCTCAATACTGGCATTGACCCATAACTACATAACCACTTCCTATCTGTTTAACCAACCTATCGAATTAGACAACTGTACTTTCCAAAGGGGTTGAAGCTGTCGGTATCCTGCTGAGTAAGTGCTGAGAAAAGGTGGAGTGGAACAAGAAAAGGAGAAGGTATTTATTAAGTGCCTACTGTGTGCCAGCACTTTCACACCCATGCCAAGTCTTTAATCCCCATAAGAATAGCATGAGGTAATAGGCATGATGATTCTCCTGTTTTTCAAAAGAAGACTTAGAAGATAAGTAATTTGCTCAAGGACGCTCAGGGGGCAAGAGGCATATGGTCTGCCTCAGTCCATGTCCTTACACACCAAGCTGCCCAAACACCCCTCAGAATTGACTTCTCAATGAACACACCTGGCTCGCTCCTGTGCTCTGGTCCTCAGATTGTCCCATGCTGTTTTTTGAGTGTTGAGTTTTAAAAGCTATTTTATCTTTATCTTTGCATACATGTATAAATGAAGAGCTTCCAAATATATTGTCATCTCTGTAATAACAGTATTCCCATTGAATTTCCCAGTTCCTCCCCGCCCCCCAATAAAGTGGAGTGCTGTGCTCTGCGCTCTGAAGCAAGTTTTTGTTCTCACCACAAATTTTCACCCAAGCCACCACCCGCCTCTCCTCTACCTCCATCCCAACCCACTAACTGCTTCCTGCTACTGGTGGAGAAAAAATTTAATCTCTCATTCTAAGATCATATAATTTCCCCCTAAACTTATGCATATTGTGCTCCCCCCCAAAAGTCTTTCTTAGCTAATACATTTGTCTGCTTTAGAGTTGTGATAATGGTAATTAACATGGCAGCTGAAAAGTCAGTTTTAGTATGACTGAGAGAAGTCTCTGCAGGGACCTTATGTCATAACTTCACTTTATTATATTAAAATACTATATAATATTATAAATACAATATTTTATATAAATATTTTATAAAGGCATATTATAATCAATGCTTTTTCTTTCTCTTTGTCTGTAATTACCAAAACAACTTTTTCTCTTTGTTTCTGTCTGTGTAGTGGCTCCACAGCTCAGTATAACCACAGGAAAGAGAGGCAGCTCTATGCTGATTAAATAAATTGCCACCCCGCTGAGGAGAAAACAGCAGCATTGCTGCCAGGCTGGGGAATTCACATCCTCAGCAGCAGTGACAGCTCTTCAGCTGAAACCCTGAGGTTCACTTGCCACCTGATGACCTTTGATGGGATCATTTCTAGCTTTGCTGAGACTCTGAGAGAAACAAGTTAGGAAGCAAGAGTACTAAAGATGTTGCTGCTTCTCCATTCAAGAACATTGAGAAGTAAACCCTTACATGCTGTCATTCTTCATTACATAGTGCATATCCATTTAAGTCACAAAATTGTCCTCAGGTCACTCATATAACCTAAAACTATATCTTTTCATCAAAAAATCTTTTTTTGCCTGAGGGTCTTATAAGGAAACGAGTCATTCAATGTCTTAAAATAATTTTTCAAAACAAACAGACAGATGAGAAAGCTTTAAGCTTCATTGACCCTTAAAAGAATTTTCAATATCTAGGAGGGGAAAAAAACAAACTGGGTGGTAATAAGAATGCAGTAGATTCATTAGCATTGTGAAAAACAGGTCACTAACCCCTTTTTTTTCCAAAATAACAACAAATACTTTGCTGATTTTAATAACTGTTAAGAAAGTCTGCTCATAAACGGAAAGAAGCTAGTGCTTTCATTACCCTCTGAAACAAGAGAATGGTCTGTAAATGCATTCCACAGTAAGAAAAAGAAGAAAGCATGCAAGAAGTAGACAGCTACCTGTCTGACCTGTAGATAGCCTAGATTTATTACTAATTAGGATAATTTTGAGTACAAATGAATTTAGATATGCAGATGATTAATGTGGATATACCAATATTAAGAAAATCACTATTAGAACCAAGCTTGGCCAAGTGAAAGAACATTTTTTTGGCTCTTAATGTCTCTAATACAAAATTCTGTGTGCTCAGTTTTGTGCAAAAGCTGTTGACAATCCTGATCACTGATACCTATAATCCCAGCAAGGCCAAGGTCATATCGGGCCATGGAGAGTGGTAAAACCTAGCTCTGAAGGCCAGTGGACCATTTGTTCCAAAGCCAAACAAGTAGGAAAAAACGTGGTTATTTTTTTATCCCCAGTCTATCTCTATCATAATACTAAAATCAAAGGCTTGTTGTGAATAGCCAAAAACCCTGTAAACAAAGTTAGAAGGCAAACAACAGACTAGGAGAAAATGTTTGCAAGTTTCAGTTATAAAGTCAACTATTTTTCCTGGCTTAATGGAGTTTTATTCTTAGAAGTTATGATAATGACAAAAACTGTGACACGGAATGGGAATGAGAAGGAAGCTATCAATGGTGTAGGAAAATCTTCTGTTAATGACTTCATCGAGAGCTCCATAATGGAAGTTCATCTTGAGGGCTGAGTACTTGCTTGCTAATGTACATTTTACATTACAGACCCCTTTGGTTTGCTTATTTGCAGTTCTTGCAGGAAGTAGCTACTAATTAAATAGGCAATCTCCAAAGACCAGATGAAAATTGAAATATTCAGGAAGCATTTACAAATGATTTGTTTAAATGTCTTTAATATAATATTACATCTTTAGAATCAAATGGTTCATTGAGAGACTCCTTAAATTAAGAGCACTATATTGTGCCTGTTCAATTTCTGAGTAACATAGTATTAACTCAGTCTTTCAGGGACTTATTTGTATGCCATAAGAAATGAGAATCTTAGTGCTCTTGAAGATGCTGACTCTGAAGAACAGGGATATATTTCGAGAAGCATCACCAGTAATTAAAGTTTTACATGTAATATATAAAAACAAGGGTTTTTTTCCAGGAAGGTAGGAATATTACATTTCTTTTACTTACATTTGTTTTATTACCAATTCAGACTTCAACATTGGTGAAGTCGGCTTGATCTTCCATATGTCATAGATTGCATTTCTTTGACAAATGAATGAATTATAAGATTTTATTCCACCACACTTTTGAGACTTAAGAGAAGTGAGACAAGAGAGACAAAATAGCAGTGACCAAAGGCAATTTGAGAGGTTGGCACAATTACAAATTGCTCAGGCCTATGAAATGAATGTGTTACGTTGATACAATTATGTCATACATATTTAACAAGAACATTTTTAAGTTGACCTAAACACGGAAGTCACCATTCATAATTAATTAATACTTAAGTGAAAATTTTTTTAAATAATTCAGCTAGGAGTGTGCTGACTGGAAATGAAATAATATTAGACTTCATAAAGATTGTTTCAATCACAAAAGCAAGTTGTTTTTAAAATTAAAATTTTACATGGTGTGTATATATAACAAACAGAATGCTTTGGGTTGAAATAGAAACTTTGGTCCAAATTGCCTTAGGAAACAAGGGGATGTGTGGGTTTACAGATGATAATTCCAGGGAGTAAGGCGTAGTGCAGCTGGGGCTATACTGGCACTCAATTAAAGACGCCTGTTGTTTCCTTCCCTGCATCTCTTGGCTCTGCCTGCTCTGGAGAGCTCCATGTTTAGGCACATTTAGATCCTCATGCTTACAAAGCAGCTGCCACAGCTCCAGCTTCACATCCACAGAGCCTTAAGTCAGTGGACCAACAGAGCACTGGCTTCCTGCACAACTTAACATTAAAAGCCTCTAAAGTGAGTCTCACTGGCTCTGGGTGACTGGTTTTGGTCATTTATCAGTCTTTGAGACAGTCACTCCTGCCAGGGGAAGGGAAGTGGAATGCACTCCAGACTATGTGCCCTTTGGGAGATAGGAGGAAGGTGTAGCTATTCCTGGGAGCACATGGGATAGCAAATTGAGAGGAATGATCCCCTCAAAACAAATCAGGGAGAGTTACAAGAATAGGGTGCAGCTCCTGGATAGGAAAAAGGCAAACAGCACCTTTATCAATATGATGTGTGAAGTAAGGCTCTAGCCTTATAAACCTATTACTATAAAATCCATGAAATTGGCTTAGATGAGAGTTCCATCTAAAGAGAGCCAATAGGGAGCAGGCACTAGAAAATGCATCCAACCTGCCAAGGAACAACACAACCACCCTCACCCAAGGGTAAATCATGAAATTCCTGCATGCGATCACCAGCACCTCACTCTTCTTGATGGTGAACATCACTGAGATACTAGAAAATTTGATCAATTTAATTTGAGCACGTATGTTTTATAGCACTTATGCCCGGGTGTTTTACATGGATCATCTCACTAGTCCACATGGTATTGCTGGTGGATCCCCACCCATTGTCTGTCTGCTGTCCTTGTGTGTCCTTGCGCACCTGCTTACATGTATGAATTCACCTTGCAGCTCACAAGAAGGAATCATCTAGTTCTTATTCAAACAATGTTTAGAGGACAGGAAGTGAATGTTGTTCCCATTTATCAAACATGCCACAGAAATTCATTTTGTTCATACTGTGTATAAACTCCATGATCCTAAGTATCATTTGCAATTTAAATTAAAAATAGCTGATGTCCTGCTGTTAATACTGCATACCAGAGGATATTTGGGCTTTCTTTGCAGCTTCTTATTTGTGTCTATTAATATCTGTGATTAGCAGGACACCCTGCTTCTAGGTGCATTTGGTTGGGGAGACGGGAAGCATATAATCAATTAGCCTCATTCTCCAGGTTAACATGGGCTGCATTTTAAGATAATCATTTGACAAACGTAAAATTACTGAGAATGGAGCCCCAGAGCACGGAAGCCTGAGGATATTTTCCATTTTCTAGGAATCCTTGGTATGTTGATTCATTTAGAACAATGTGGCAGATATACTTTCCATTTCTTAGACCAATGCGTCAGTCTCATAAGCCACAGAAGCAAGACATAGATGGATAATTGCCAGAAACTCTGGTGAGATTGTTGAAAAGCATGTTCCTGCCTGATGTGGTCCACCCAGGGGGCAAGGTGGTGGCCCATGGAAGAGCCCAGGTGCTTGATTTCCTGAGTTAAATTCTAGTCTCACACCTACTGTGTACCTTCTCTGTACCTTAGTTCTTCCAGCTGAAAAATGGAGAAAATAGTCCTATCTCCTTGGTTTTGTGGGGAGTTAGTGCACAGTTCCTGACACATACTATGTGCTCAGTAAACATAAGATTTTATTATTAGCACCTCTGAGTGCACAGTGCACATCTTTAGAAGCATCTGTACCCTAGGGAGAGAGCAAAGCCCTCGAGCTGGGCCTTTCAGAGTGTTCTCCCTGCTTCTCTCTATAGGTGGAAGGAGATTAGCTAGTGAACTAGGTGCAAATACCTGGACTTCTGGGCATCCCTGACAGCATCTGGTACACAATCAGGTTCCTTGGAGGTTTGTTGAATGAAAGCCAGTACTGCCAGTACCTTGGCTGAAAGCTGGTTCTCATCCCTGAGGTATCAATTGCTTAATAGTTTCATACATCTCTTCTTAATAACCTCAACCCCATGCCCTATGAAATGGGTTTCTATTGCCAAAAACTACCAATAAATATGCATAATTCTATTAAGAGATTTTTTTGTATACAGCTTTTGGTCTCCAAGAGTGTATCATTAAATAGATATAGGAATTCTTACCTTTACCCTCAGCGTGGGCATGGGCATCTTAAGGGCACCTCAAAATTGTGAATCATTCAAGAAGAATCTCCCTCATCACTATGCCATTCCCTGATATTAAAGTTCATGTGCTTGTGCTTCCCTTTTTTTCTTCAGTGCATACAATTCAATTTATTGTATTATTAATTTCCACTACATGCCAAATTCTGGTTGCCCTGAGGTTTTTTTTATTATTATTATTAAAAATAGTGAATTTTCTTTATGACCTTTACCCAACCTATCCCTCCCAAACCGCCACCCCGCTACCTCCTTCCATCTCTAGTATCCTTAGGTTTGTGTTCCCCTTCTGAAAGTTCAGTGTATTGTTTTGGTCTCTTTCTTTCTTTCTTTCTTTCTTTCTTTCTTTCTTTCTTTCTTTCTTTCTTTCTTTCTTTCTTTCTTTCTTTCGTAATAACTTCGTATAGCATACATTATACGAAGTTATACGATCCCTGTTTTGTGAATGGCAGTATTTCATTCTTTTTTTATAGCAGAGTAATATCCCATTGTGTAGATGTACCACTGTTTCCTTATCCACTCATCAGCTGATGGACATTCCTTCCTTCCTTCCTTCCTTCCTTCCTTCCTTCCTTCCTTCCTTCCTTCTCTCTCTCTCGCTCTCTCTCTTTCTTTCCTTCTTTCCTTCTTTTTTACTTTCTTTCTTAGCACCCAGTCATAAGTGAGAACATGTGGTATTTCTCTTTCGTTATCTGGCGATTTCACTTAACATAATTTTCTCCATACTCATCCATGTTGCTGCAAATGGCAGAATTTCATTTTTTTTAATGGCTGAGTAGTATTCCATTTGTATATATACCTATGTATACCACATTTTCCTTATTCAGTCATCTGTCGATGGATGCTTAGGTTGGTTCCATATTTTGGCTATTGTAAATAGAACTGCAGTGAACACAGGCATGCAGGTATCCCTACAACATGATGCTTTCCATTCCCTTGGATATATGCCCCGTAGTGGGATTGCTAGATCATATGGTAGCTCTATCTGTAGTTGTTTGAGAAAACTCCATACTGTTTTCCATAATGGCTGCACTAATTTACAGTCCCATCAGTAGTGTAGAAGAGTCCCCCCTTCCCTACATCCTCGCCAGCATTTGTTGTTTTTGGTCTTTACAATAATGGCCAGTCTAACTCCGGTGAGAAGTTTCAGTGTGGTTTTGATTTGAATTTCTCTGATGACTAGAATGTTGAGCATTTCTTCATATATCAGTAGACCATTTGTATGTCTTCCTTTGAAAAATGTCTGCTCATCTCCTTTGTCCATTTTTTAATTGGATTATTTGGGGTTTTTACTGTAGAGTTATTTGAGTTCTTTATATGTTCTGGATATTAATCCCTTGTCAGATGTATAGTTTGCAAATATTTTCTCCCATTCCATAGGTTGTCTTTCTGCTCTGTTGATTGTTTCCTTTACTGAGAAGAAGTTTTTTAATTTGATTTAATCCCATTTGTTTATTTTTTCTCTTGTTGCTTGTGCTTTTGGGGTCTATTCATAAAGTCTTTGTCCAATTCTATACCCTGAAGCGCTTTCCCTATGTTTTCCTTTACTAATTTTATGGCTTCATTTCTTACATTTAAGTCTTTCACCCATTTTGAGTTGATTTTGGTATATGGTGAGAGGTGCAGGTACAGTTTCATTCTTCTGCATATAGAAATCCAATTTTCCCAGCACCATTTATTGAAGAGGCAGTCTTTTCCCCAATGTATATTCTTGTTGCCTTTGTCAAATATCAGTTGGCTGTAAGTATGTTGGCTGATTCCCATGTTTTCCGTTCTGTTCCATTGATCTGATTGTCTGTTTTTATGCCAGTACCTTGCTGTTTTGGTTACAATAGCTTTGTAATATAATTTGAAGTTGGGTAGTGTTATGCCTCCAGCTTTATTATTATTATTATTATTATTATTATTATTATTATTATTATCATTATCATCATCATCATCATCATCATCATCATCATCATTGTGCTCAGGATTGCTTTGGCTACTCAGTCTTTTGTTGTTCTCTATGAATGTTAGGATTGCTTTTTCTATTTCTGTGAAGAATGTCATTGGTATTTTCATGGGGACTGCATTGAATTTGTAGATGGCTTTTTGTAAAATAGACATTTTCACAATGTTAATTCTTCCCATCCAAAAGCATGGTATGTCTTTCCATGTTTTTGTATTCTCTTTAATTTCTTTCAGCAGTGATTTGTAGTTCTCATTGTAGAGGTCATTCATCTCCTTGGTTAAATTGACTCCTAGGTATTTTATTTTTTTGACTACTATTATAAATGGGCTTGCTTTCTTGATTTCTTTTTCTGCTAGTTTGTTACTGGAGTATTAGAATGCTACTGATTTGGGGATGTTAATTTTGTACCCTGCAAAATTACTGACATTATTGATCAGCTCCACAAGTTTTTCAGTAGAGACTATAGGTTTTTATATATATATGATAATGTTGTCTGCAAACAGGGATAGATTGAATTAGTCCTTTCCAATTTGGATGCCCTTTATTTCTTTCTTTTGCATGACTGCTCTGGCTAGTACTTCCAATACTATGTTAAATAGGAGTGGTGAGAGTGGGCATCCTTGTCTTTTTCCTATTCTTAAGGGAAAAGCTTTCAACCTTTCCCCGTTGAGGATGATATTGGCAATTGGTTTGTCATAAGTGGCTTTTATTATGTTGAGATAGTTTCCTTTTTGTATTAGTCTGTTTTTGCTGCTTATAACAAAATACACAGAACTGGGTGATTTATAAAGAAAAATAAATTTATTGCTTACAGTTTCTGAGGCTAGGAAGTCCAAAGTTCAAGGAACACAGCTGGTGAAGGTCTTGTTGGTGGTGACACTGATGACCGAGTATCACATTGTGAAAATGGAGGAACAGAAAGAGACAGACTCTCTTCTGTCTTCTTTTAAAGCCCTCAGAACCATGCCCCTGACTGCCATTTTTAAGCCATTAGCAACAGCATGGTCCTACAATGTAATCACCTCTTAGCTCCACCTTTCAATTACCATAATAGGATTTCTCACCCTCTTAACGTTACAGTGGGGACTAAGTTTCTAATACATAAAACTTGAGGGACACAAATCAAGCTTCAGGGAGTTTGGGGGGAACATAATTGAATCCATTACACTTCCGTACTTAATTTGCTGAGTCTTTATCATGAAGGGATGTTGAATTTTGTCAAATTCTTTTTCTGCATTATTGAGATAATCATATGGTTTTTGTCCTTGACTTTGTTAATGTGCTATATCACTTTTATTGAATTGCATATGTTGAACCATCTTTGCATCCCTGGAATGAATCCCACATGATCATGGAGTATAATTTTTTTGATGTGTTGCTGTATTCTGACTGCTAATATTTTGTTGAAGATTTTCGCATCTATGTTCATCAATGATACTGGTCTGTAATTTTCTTATTTGGTGTATCTTTGTCTGGTTTTGGTATTAGGGTGATGCTGCCTTCATAGAATGAGTTTGGGAGAATGGCTCCTGTTTCAATTTTTTGGAAAAGTTTGAAGAGAAGTGGCATTAATTCTTCTTTAAAGGTTTGATAAAATTCAGCTGTAAAGCCATCAGGTCCTGGGCTTTTCTTTGTTGGAAGATTGCTACAGCTTCAAACTCTTTGCTTATTATTGGTCTGATCAGGTTTTCTATTTCTTCTTGGTTCAGTCTTGGAAGTTTGTATTTGTCCAGAAATTTATCCATTTCCTCCAGTTTTTCATGTTTATTGACATATAGTTGTTTATAATAATCTCTGATGATTCTTTGTATTTCTGTGGTGTCAGTTGTAATGTCTCCCTTTTCATTTCTGATTTTCTTTATTTGGGTCTTCTCTCTTCTTTTTTTGTTAATTTAAACAATGGTTTCTCTATTTTATTTATCTTCTCAAAAAAACAATTTTTGTTTCACTGAGCTTCTGTATCATTTTTTGGGTCTCTATTTCATTTAGTTCTGCCCTAATCTTAATTATTTATTTTTGTATATTAGTTTTAGGATTGGATAGTTGTTGTTTTTCTACTTCTTTGAAGCATAGTGTTAGGTCATTTATTTGAAGTCTTTCCATTCTTTTAAGATAAGCATTTATTGCAATACAATTCCCTCTTAGTACTGCTTTTGCAGTATCCCACAGGTTTTGGTAGAATGTATCTTTTTTTTTTTTGTAATACACATTTTATTTTTTTTTATTTTATTTGTTTTTCGTTAAATTTTTATTTTGTCAATATACAATGTATTAGATTATTATGTCCCATCACCGACACCTCCCTCCCTCCTCCCTCTCTCCCCTCCCACCCAAG
>NW_007733758.1:104244-104939 GCF_000696425.1 Galeopterus variegatus | reverse complement strand
CAGATAGAAACAGGAACCTAGAGGAGGTGGGACAGGGTGGGCTTCTGACTTGAAAACAGCACGACACAGGGCATCTGCCTCGGCTTTGTAGGGACAGCACGGCATTGACCAGCCTCTGCCGAGTCACATGAGTGCAACCGAAGCAGCTGACGCCCCCCGTCCTTGCCTCACTTATGCATGCATTCATTCATTCATTCAACTAATATTTCCCCAGAGCCTCCTGCTTGCTGCACCCCACGCTGGGAGCGGAGGACGTCACAGGAGTAAGTGCCAGGCACTAACCTTCAGCTTGTGCTGCCTCTCTTTGGTCACCTTGGTGAGCAGCTTGGCTTTCTGTCGAGTTAGAGCATCGACCAGGGCATCGCACTGGGCGACCAGGCAGGCTTCGTAGTCCAGTCCATTTTCCTGGGGGGAAGTGGAGAGCTTTAGGGGGAGACGCTGAGAGCTACAGACAAAGATATATTTCAGAGAAGCTCCTGCCAGAGCTCTCTCTTAATGCCATGAAGTTGGAAACACGACAAACATGACGGGAGGGGTCGTATGCATCTCAGCACCTCTGTATCTAGGTACATCCACATGGCAGGACATTCTGTGTTCATGCAAACCTTGTTCATGGAGCATTTTTACTGCCACAGGAAATGCTCACGGGACTCTTGAGAAGGAAAAAATGCAGGATCGAAGTTGTATACAGAAGA
>NW_007733758.1:13478-99079 GCF_000696425.1 Galeopterus variegatus | reverse complement strand
TTGGGGGGACACGTTAAGTCCATAGCACCTGCCCAAGGAGGGGCCACCTCCCACTAACCTACACAGTTCTCAAGGAAGACACTTTGTCTTTTGTCTCTGCATTTCCAGCCGGCAGTTCTGCACCAAGGAGGGGCTGAAAAAACAAGTTCATTTAGTTTAAGTTTCAATGAGCACGTGTGGCTGCCGTGCTGGACAAGGCAGGTCTTTACGCCCACCCTCAGAGGGGTCCAGGCCCGGGACCACTCAGACCATCCCTAGATAATCGCACTTGCATGGAGGCTGAGGTGCTGGCCTCTCCTGTACCCTTGACCGACGGGGCTTTCAAACTGAGGTTTATCAGTGTTTAAAAAGGGATAGCAACACCCTCCCCAAGGTACCCATCCACAGCATGGGCCACCGAGGCTGTGTCTGTACCCTATCATCTTGGTCAGCTCAGAAAACCACAGGTTGGGTGGCTCGAAGAGCAGGCGCTTATTTCTCACGGTTCTGGAGGCTGGAAGTCCAAGGTCAGGGTGCAGCAGGGACGGGATCTTCCTGGTTGGGTCTCACGTGGCTCTCCTCGGGGCGTGCGCGAGGGAGAGAGCTCTGGAGTCTCCTCTTCTTAGAGGGGCACCAATCCCATCACAGGGCTTGACCCTTATGACCTCGTCTACACCTGACAGCCTCCGAAGGCCCCACCTTCTAACAGCACCACGTTGAGAACTTGGGCTTCAATGTATGAATTTGGGGGGACACGTTAAGTCCATAGCACCTGCCCAAGGAGGGGCCACCTCCCACTAACCTATACAGTTCTCAAGGAAGACACTTTGTCTTTTGTCTCTGCATTTCCAGCCGGCAGTTCTGCACCAAGGAGGGGCTGAAAAAACACTCCCTACTGAATACAAAGCAAAACGGTTGCTTGACTAGAGGCGCATGCTAAGAGTGGGACAGATCCCAGCAGACCTGTCACCCGTGCCAGCCCCTTCCTGGAGGAGCCAGTGAGCTCACTCCTGCCTACAGGCCGGGCCAGTGAGGGCCGTGCACCCTCCGCCCGGCACCAGGGCCCCGCATGGCTCCACCTGGCCTTGACGCAGCACAGCCCTTCCAGGGCCTGACGACCTGCTTCCTGCTGGGCCAGGAACAGAGTGGTTTCAAGGAGACACATGCCTGGCTGAGAGGGGACCAGTCTCAGCTCAGGGACACAGCCTCCAGGGACACAGCCTCGCCACCCGATCCCCTGCCACTGTCTTTGCCCATCGGAAGCGACACCGAGTGCACACTGCCTGGGGCCAGCAGCGTGCTCGGGTGCAAGGCATGGAAGCGCCCCGACGGGCAGCATCCCTTGTCCCACTCTCCACCCCAGGTCCCCTGTGTGTGAAATGACCACAAGTCTCCTCTCCTCCTGCAGGGCTCAGCGTCGTGGAAACCGACCTGGTGATTCTAGTGGAAAGGCAGCAAAGGTTTTGGAGTGAAGGAGCAATTGATTTCTCTACTGGCAGCGTGCGGGGTCTATCATATTGTTTATATTGTATTTATATTATGTTTTGCATCGGCTTTTTAAGACATGGGCTCCTTTTTCCACAGGGACTGTATGGGATGTCAGCAGAGGACGCTGAAAATTGTCCTTTTCTGGTCCGAAGGGAGATGGATCGGTCTGTCCTTGTGGGCGGGGATTACACAAATTCTTGGAAAGAAAGGAAATATCCAGGCAGGAGATGAAAATTTTTTTTAATGGTTGAGTGGATTTTAACCTGAATCCCAAAGCTGCAGTTTATATCTTCCTGGTCCTTTAAGGCTAGAGTTAGGTTCTTGCAGAGTCTCTGAGTTTAGGTGGACAGAGTAAATCCCACGTGTTTCCTCACTGGGTCAAACCAATGGCCTGCCCGGGCCAGCACACCTTCCTGTCACGCTGAGTAACAGGACCCGAGCCTTCCCTCACTCCTTTTCAATTGTTCAGTCTGGATCTGTCATCTGTGAATTCATCCAAACCACCCAGGTGGGACCCACCTATATTTTTCATTCATGTAGACTGACCACTCTCATGCTTTCCCTGGTCTCTATGGAGAAGCCCCTAAGTCACCTCCTTTTAAACTTGGTCCCTAGGGCCGGCCCGTGGCTCACTTGGGTAAACTACCAAAGTCAAGGGTTTGGATCCCTATACAGGCCACCTGCCTGCAGACGCAAGATGACGAAGGGAACATCATTTGGAAAGCATGGCAATAAGACACACACATTGTATCACCACTGTGGCTCTAAGGACTACCACCTTTAGGAGTTGACCCCTGTGGCAAATGTGGCTACCCTGAGAAGTGCAAAAGTAAGTGTATGGATTCCATAAAGGAATAACACCTAAACCCTAAAAGAGAGCAGCTGTTGCAGCATGCAGTTCATCTTAAGAATTTCAATGATTAGGGCCGCCCGTGGTAGCTCACTTGGGAGAGTGTGGTGCTAACACCACAGCCACGGGTTCGGATCCCTATATAGGGATGGCCGGTTAGCTCACTTGGGAGAGCGTGGTGCTGACAACACCAAGTCAAGGGTTAAGATCCCCTTACCGGTCATCTTTAAAAAAAAAACAAAAAAACTTGGTCCCTGTCCTCTAACATGAGGATGACCAGACAGAAGTACAGAATGCTCGAGACAAAGGACCTTAGAAACGATATAGTCCGGCCTCTCATGTTACACACAAGGAAGCCGAGCTTCTAGTAAGACGTGGACTCTGTAAAGGAGCAGGCACATGTGCTCCCAGACCTCCAGCAGACGCCCCCGTGCACGAGAGCGCTGGGTGGCGGGCCCGGCCTGCAGTGGACACCCATCGATGCGGGCACACGCCTTCCTTTCTGTGAGCTTGTCCTGTGAGCTTAGTCATGTGGCTAATTAAAAAGTCATTCTTATTTGAAAATAAAAGGGCTGGAAATGGGGGCAAACTGTGGTCCTCTGGCTTGAGGCGCATGAGGGAAAAGACCCCCGTTAGCAAAGGGTCTGGCTGTTTGAATGCAGTTACTGCCACCTGCTAATGCTCAGGAGAAGCTATCACCTGTGACGTCCCTCTGTCCTTCCCTTTGGCACTATAAGCCCCAACACTGAATGACCGGAGGCGAGGTCCCTACAGAGCTACCAGCCTCTGTCAGGGCGTGGAGGGCATGCGTTGGGCGAGGAAATGTCCAATGACCTGGTGAACATCACAGCTTAAAGGTCACTCCAGAAAACGGAATCTCGCATATCCACATGACCTCCCGTCTGCTCTCCCTCCAGCCCAGCTCTGACGGCCTCATCTCTACTCACGGTGCCCTCTGCTCTCCACTGAGTCGGGGTCCAGCCCTGAGCTGCCTCCCCCGCCAGCCTGTCCCCCAGGCGTCCACCCTGCAGTCCAGCTGTCTTCCTCCGGCCACCCCGTCTGTCCCTTCTTCCTCCCCTGCTTTGCCTGCCATTGCCTGTGAAGACCCTTCCAGATGCCCCCTCCTCCTGAAGCTTTCGCTACCCTCCCCACGTGGAATGCGCCCTCTGGCCTCGCAGGACAGGGCCTGGCTCCCAGGGTGCGGCTCGCCATCCAGTCGCCGACCCCACGCTGCCAGCCCCCCTCGGGCACCTCTGCGTGCCTCTCCGTGGGTGGCAGAGCGCCTGACACAGGCAACGTGCTTCATTAATATTTGTGCAGTGGATCGATCCTGCTCTAGATCTGGTCTGACTAGCTCTCCCGAGCTGTCCCAGCCTCAATCCTCTCACATGCTGGGCATAATTAAAGTGGCCATGTGGTCCCTTCTAACCCACTGTTTCTAGGACACAGAGCCCTGTCCAGTACTGGGCACCGACAGTCCAGCCCTGCCTGGGGACTGACATGCTCTTCATGACTTCTGGGAGTTAACTATGTCTAGGGTCAATGCCGCCACTGATCTGGCCCAGAGTGAGTCACACTGAACAGAACCCCTGACACCCCACACTCTGTCTCTATCTGCAGACACCAGGGCTCCCCGCCTGCCCTGCCCCCTCCCTTCACCGAGCGACCTGCCTGCCTGCCCCCAGGCCCCGGCCAGCAGAGAAGAGAGCGGCTGTGCTTTCTGTCACCTCTGAACTGCCACCCCCAGGCCCCAGGAGCCGAGTAACAGAGCTGCGCTCGTGGCCAGCTAAATCGAGGCTTGGAAATGTGGTGGGGAGCTTTGCTGGCACCTGCTCTTGAAGCAGATGTAGCTACAGACTGGAGGTTGGACATGAAGCAGTGCTATGCAGGGTCACCGGGGAGACCCACAGGGACAGAATGAGGTGGTTCAGGGAAGCCCTGGGAGTGGGGAAAGGACAGGACCACGCAGGGTCCTGAGAGGGGGACTTGGGCGGACCCCTCCCCCAGGAAGCAGTGGCAGCCAGACCCCCTGACCCCCAATCCCACAGGCTCCCCCTTCCCAGTCATCTCCCAGGTTCTGTCTGCACCCGGGGGTCATGGAGACTTTGCTCCAGGGAGTAGATGCCCACAGGGGAAGTCGGCTCAGCGTGTGTTGCGAGGCGGGCAATGCTGGGGCCGTGGTCACAGGATGGGCGGACCCCCCAGAAGCAGAAGGGGTCTTTGGCAGGAGAACTAGGAGCCAGCGCTGACCCGGGCCAGGCGGCCTGTCTCTCCAGTAGCCTGGAGGTGGGGGTCCCCTGAGGCAAAGCAGCTCTGAGGGTCAGCCCCACCCTGCTGGCCCCTGGGTTTGAGCCACAGAGCAAGTAAGCTGGACGGGGGGTGTTGAATGGGCACTAAGCCAGGGCTCTGCTCAGTGCACCAAAGCCACCTCCAACTCCAGNTCGGTGATGGGACACAATAACTAACTACATTGTATATTGACAAAATAAAAAAAATAATAATTAGGGAAATGTAAATCAAACCACAATGAAATACCACTTCGTACTCATTGGTATGGCTATAATTAAAAATGGAAAAATAATAAGTTTTGGTAAAGATGTGGAAAAAGTTGAAACTTTTGTGCATTGCTGATAGGAATGTAAAGTCGCACTGCTCCTGTGGAAAACAGTTTGACAGTTCTTCAAGAAGTTAAAGATAGAATTACTTTATGACCCAGTAAATTCACTTCTAGTTATATACCTGAAAGAATTAAAAACAGATATTCAAATACTTGTACATGAAAGTTCAGGGCAGAACTTTTCACAATCACCAAACTGTAGAAAGAACACAAATGTCAATAGATGGATAGATAAACAATGTGTGGTATATCCATACAATATATTATTATGGAACATAATAAAGAGTAAAATACTCATACATGTATAACATGGATGAACCTTGAAAACACTATGCTGAATGAAAGAAACCAGACCAAAAAAAGGTTACATATTGTATGATTCCATTTATATAAAATATCCAGAATAGGTAAATGCATAGAGAAAGCAGATTAGTGGCTGCCAGGGACTGTGTGGAGAGGGAAGTGGGAAGTGACTGCTTAATGGACATGGGGTTTTCTTTTGGGGTGATGAAAATACTGCACAACTAGATAGAGGTGGTGGTTGTAAAACACTGTGAATGTACTAAATGACACACAAATTATTCACTTTTAAATGGTTTATGTTATGTGAATTTCACCTCGATTTAAGAATTAAAGTAATGAAGTACTGGCACATACTACATGAATGAGCCTTGAACACATTATGCTAAGTGAAAGAAGCCAGGCACAAATATCCATATACAGTATGATTCCATTTATATGAAATGTTCAGAGTAAGCAAATCTATAGAGACAGAAAGTACATTAGTGGTTGCCTAGGGCTGAGGAGAGGAAGGAATAGGGAGAATAGGGAGTGACTGCTAATGGGCATGGGGTTTCTTTTCCAGGTGATGTAAGTGTTCTGGAATTAGATAGTGATGATGTTTGAACAACTTTGTGAATATACTAAAACCCATTAAATTGTACCCTTTAAGAGGGTGAATTTTATGGTATTTGAGTTATATCTAACAAAAAAGAGAGAATTTACTGATTAAACAAAAATGATAACAATGTATAGGATTTACAATATCTTAAAAGTACAGTGTATGAAAATAATAGCACAAACCTCAAGAGTGGAGAATTGAAAGTATACTGTTATAACATTATAGCATACACGTAGTGGTAGTATATGACTTGAATATAGACTGTGATAAGTTAAAGATGCATGCCATAAATCCTGTAGTTGCCACTAAATTAACCAGTCATAGTTAATATTCCACAAAGGAGATAAAATGGAATCAGAAAAAAAATTCTTAATTCAAAACAAGGCATAAAAAGTGAACCAAATACAAATGGGACAAGTAGAAAACAAGTAACATGATAGATTTAAACTCCACCATATCAATACCACATTAAATGCAGTCTATTAAAAAGCAAAGATTGCAAGATCCAACTATATACTTCCTCAAGAAATGCAGTTCAGATAGAAAGACAAAAATAGGTTAAAACTAAAGTAAGGAAAAAGATATATCATGTTAACACTAACACAAAGAAAGCTGAGTGGCTACATTGCTATCAGTATAGATTTTAGAGCAAAGAATATTATTTTCTTTACCTTATAACCATTATCATAATGATAAAGGGATCATTTCATCAAAAGGACATAACCATCATAAATATTTATGCATATAATAGATTTTCAAAATAGATGAAGCAAAATCACATAGAGCTGCAAGGAGAAAAAAAGCTTTGGCTCATTTTCATGCACCCACGGCTGCTTCGGTTTGCTCAGAGAAGACAGAAGAAAAGGAAGTGTTTGTGAAAATGATTTCAGGCTGTTATCACTTTACACTCCATGGGGTAGTTTTCTGTGCTGCTGCTGGTCCTACGGTGGGCAACAGCTGCCATATCTGAAAGTACATAGTCAACTTAAGAACATACTTAAACCCAGTAACCTTAAAGCCAGACTTCTTATTGCTGATTACTATAAGCTAAGCACAGCACTACTTTAGCCTAGTTATTCCAACTTATCTTTAACCTTTCCTGCCTCTCTAATCTGATAAATAACGACATACTGCTTGGCCCACCTGGCTTGATGTTTGTTCATCTGATTCCTAGCCCAAATTTCCAGTGAAGGGAGCTAAATAAGTAAAACTACTGCATGTGAAATATGACCAATGGCGGTTATACTTAGCAAACTCAAGTTGCTTCTGTATATTTATGCATATTAAGTGTAAATAAAATAAATAAACTTTTCTGTTGGAACAAAATAAATTTTCCCCTCCTCAGAGTACTTTCTGCATTGTCTATACTAGATGATAAATGGCTTCAGATTTACATAAATCATTTATACTTGGACACTATGAGCACTGGAGAGTTTGCAGACTAGAGCGTTCAAATTCCAGGAGCTCATCTGGATTCAAGAGCCCTGAGGAAGCTCACATGAGGTGGGCACCAGGCCAGACCCATAAAGTTTTCTTTAGCTACAGTAGCTTAGACCAGAGAGACAAGAGTATCCTGAGGTACAGTGGATTAACTACAAGTCCCCTGTATCCAAGGGCTAATTCCAAAAGGTTTTAGAGGCTGTGATGGTGCTAGGAAAAGGACTCATCCTTACCTGGAAATCAAGATTCCCCAAATATGCAGCTTATCACTTTTCAAGAGGCAGAGACCCCCGTATGAATCTTCACCACACAGATTGAGTTTTTTGACACAGGCATCTTCATGGCTAGAAGGCGAAGATTAGATTCAGAGTGAAAAGAATTTGGTAACTTGTCCTGTGACCTTGGGAAAGCCAGTGCAACATTCCAGGGCTCTGTTTCTGCATCTGTAAATTTGAGACCAATTCTTGCACTGCTTGAATACATCAGAGTTGTTGAGGCTCAGATGAAATATGTGAAGAATGACATTTTAATGAGAACTATATAAATATAAGGTGTTACTCTTATTGCTACTGAAGCATTAGAAGCAGCCTTCCTTCTAATGCCTCAGTAGCAATCTGACCCCAAGCAAGGGTCAGATTATTGTGTCAAAGACACAAAATTCTGACATCAGAGTTTACGATTGTGGCTTATGATAGACTGGCAATAGCAAGCATTTTATTGGCCCTGAGGAAATCAACCAGAAAACTATTTTACCTGAAAGGAAAGTATGTTCATTTTTTGATAGGTTCTATGTGGACCTTTTAGAAATTAGCACGTTGTCTGACTGCCTTTGACTTTAGAACCTATCTTGTCTTTCATAATCGCTAGTGTAAGCATTCACTCTGGTACCATTGATGAACAGAAGGGAAACAGATCTGAAGAACTTCTGCAGGCTTACCTTTCACAGATGCTCTTGAGGCTAAAAAACAAAAACAAAACAAAAAAAACAACCCACTAACAAATTGTCTATTTCTCAGCTAGCAACTCCTTGGGGCTTTTCACTGACTGCAGGCATGTACACCCGGCTTAGCAGATTCCTCTGGTGGAAGTAGTCTACGAGAAGCTTTTCTTTCTGGAGCTTTCAGAGATCAGTTATCAGTACCTAGAATTTAGGCTGCCAATGAGGCAACTGAATTTTTTCATTTGGAATAGGATGGAGCAAGCCAAATGACTACCTGGGGGAAGTCAAAGTGCATTCTTTAGAGATCCAATGAGACAATATTAGGAAAAAGATAAATAATTTAGGATCATAATGAACATATTTTTCCTCATTTTACCCAAGAACCTTGGTACATAGCTTCCAATAAACTTGGTAAACTAGGTTTTATCTTTTTTTGTTTAAAAAAATTTTTTTTGGTGGCTGGTCAGTAGGGGTCTCCAAACCTGTGACCTTGGTATTTGAAGGCCTGTGTTCTAACCAACTGAGATAACCGGCCAGCCAAGTAAACTAGGTTTTAGATTAAGTGGTATTGAGTAATATTTCCACTGGCCTATCTCTCAGTTCCAAGTAGAAGACGCATAATCATGCATGTCACTTTTATCAATTCCCTCTCATTTGGCCACATATAGAATAAAGCACCTCCCCTAGGTTTTGGAAACTAGAAGCAGTTGTGCATTTGTCAAGGTACCAATAGCAAACAGACAACACACTTAAATCAGGATAATCTGAGGAGAGTTTAATTAGAAAGACACAGGTAGTATGTAGGGAAATCACAAAAGGTACTTCAGAAATCCAGGTCTAGCAGCACAGCAACAGCAGACGTGTTACCACACCTAGCCACAAAGGGATGAGAAGAAAGGTCACTGGAACCAGAAAGGGAGATAATTAAGAGTAGGTCGTCTTGACAGGAGTAGGACCACTCAATTGAAGGGCACAAGCCAACCTAAGGTGACCCCATAGAGAGGGAGCCATGAAAATAAATGCCCTAACCCCACTCTTGCCCCTATCCTGCTGGGGCATCCCATTGGTTGAACCCAACGAGAAGCCAGAGGACTCAGGAACCCTCTGGGGCAGAAAGCAGGGTGAAGGATGCAATGTGAATCTGGAAGGGGAAAGAGAAGAGATCCTGCATAATTGGCATGATGTCAACAATTTGTTATCCTGTGATGTCAGGTGTTGGGCATGCCATCTACTCACAGAGAAAAAGAGAATTATGATTACATAAATGTGATTTTAGTTTGTCCATGTGTTGAGGAACAGGATGGTGAGCCAGCTTTCTCCCAAGTTACTGCTGTCAAAAAAAGCCCCATGATCTGTCCAGTTTGGCCTAGAGTTACTAAGATTTGGTAGTCAAAAGTAAAATAGCATACCTCTTCTCCAGAGTATATATTATAGTTACTGCATGTCTTTCTGGTTGAGTTGATTTTGGATTACTATCTACCATGGTGCCCCACAGCTAATAAGCATTCAATGAATGTTTGTTGATGGAGAACTTGGGAGACAGGTCTATCTGTATTTGATTCCTTCCACGTACCAATTTATGAGTATTTTCACCATACAAACCTTCAAAGCACCCTGAATATACTCTAAAAACCAATGCTCTAAAATGGAAATGACATATGATTTAAAAATATTATTCAATTTATTTTGGAGCTGCCTAGGGATGAAGGTGTTTGTATAGTCCAGCCTGAGAACCGAGCTTCTCTGCCAAAGAGGCCAGCTGAAGTCTTGGCCATACAAAAGTGATTACTTTTTGCTTCTCTGTTGAGAGGCACAGGAAGTGCTACCAGAGCCAGCTCCTAATCAGGCTCTTAAAGAAGAGAATCATTGAAAGCAAAGCTGTCCCTTCATTTTGAATGTAAAAATTGGGCAACTGGGCTATCTCTTAAAGTATTTGCTATTGGTTTTTAGGAGGCTGAAAGAATACATGAAGCTTAAAACAAGAAATCCGGAGGCAGGGCTTTAGATAGCCCCACCACTACCATCAATAATGAGTTCAACAAATCATTACACGTGCTGATTCATTTTTACAGGCAATAGTGCCCTCTTGTGATTAACTTTTGAATAAACTTTTGATGGCTTGGCATGACCAGTGATTTTCAATTAATCATGCTGATTGAGGCAAAGAACTTCACTGGCACCACAAGAACTAGAAAGTGCTCTTCAAATTTGCCTGGGTGGTAAAAGACACTGTACAATAACAAGGTGCCCGATAAAACCACACACCAACATGTCATTAGACTGCAGACCAAGCCAAGAAGCTATAAAAGCAATAGGAATGCCCACTTTTCTACACAATATTTATTTACATATGTGTATATGTGTGTGTGTGTGTACACACACACACATATACTCGTATATGTATTCCAAAAGGTAGACATCTCCATGGACAACTCTTCCATATAGCTATGGAACACCAGAATTTGGTCCTTAAGTAACATCTGAATCATGAAAGATTCAACAACTGGTAAAACCACATTTGGTACACATAACTACTTGGTAATTGAACGAAGTAGAACAGCTCATTCATTGCCTGCTCATGTGGCAAAACTATTAACTGTGTATGACTGCAAAACTCATTATAGATAACTACTAGAGCAACTAGATCAGAATAATTTTTGAATAATCAGTGGCAAGGAAGGGTCAACAACATTAAGGTCCTGGAATGGACTGGGTTCGTGTACTTCAAACAACACAGCATGGCTGGGGATTGTTAGGTAACTTAAGAAACACAGACTAGATGCACATGCAACAATTTAAAAGTTAGGAGATTCTTTTCCAGCTAAAGTTTTCAACCAGCTGCAAGTGAGAGAGAAAGCTACAAACAACAAAATATCTGGAATTAGTATTTGCAACTGTAACTTTGAGTGTATACCATGTAGAAAAATCTGGGGAATGTAATATGGTGTTTTCAGTTACAATTATTCATTAGTGTTTTCATGCATGAGACTACAATGAAAAATATACATAAAATTTACAAATGGCTAGCTAAAATAAACAACATTATTAGATAGTTACCATTGTTTAGATCCTACATTTTACCATGATTGACTCTAAGCTTTAGATTTTGCATGAGTTCATATTAGGATCTAAAATTCTCAAAATTATTTTGGTTGTTTCATATTTTAGCTGTAACACAAATTTTATTATAGAGGCTTTTAATGCCTCTTATTTTTAGCAAGTCCTTGACTATTTTAGAGAGCTACATGGGCAAATCTGCTTTAAACATTATTAATGAATTCTTCCTCAGACAGAAACTACTTTTGCTTCCTTTCTCAACCACCAACAATATTGTCAAGAAATTTATCTCAAAAATACCTTCCAATAGGCTGTTTTCTTCATTGGAAGAAGTTTACATTACTATATGCTTTCTATCAGCTATCAGAGTGACTAAAGTCTGCAGAAACTGATTCCCTAGGAAAGCATCACTTGTTGATGTGCAGATGTGTGGTCTATCTGTAAATGAGCAGTTTTTTTACACACAGGCTGAAGAGATACACAACAAACCATCCTTACAACATATACCTTTAATTAAATTGATATTGGTGGGTTAAAAAACATTGTGAGAAGATGACAGCTAGAGAAATAAGGTATCCTATGATTATTTATAATAAAAAGAATAAGAAATATCAACTGGCTTTTTGTAATTGAAGAGAGAAGATTAACCAAGTGTTGTCTTCCCAGTCCTTGTACTAGCAGAGACCACAGGAGAATAATTCTTATATAACATGCACAGGGAAACAAATTGTTGTTTTTTGTATATATTTTTGTTTCTCAAAATTGTTGGGGAGAACTTTTACCAATCAGGGATGAGCAAAAACAAGATGTAAGAAACATCAAAACAGGGGGCATCTGGTCTTAAGAATGTTTTGGAGATTATAGTAAAAGAGAAATTGCCCCATTAGATATTATAAGTTGGTATTTATCATGAATGTTTAAAATTATGATTAAAGTGACTAAAAATGATCTATTTTTTTTTAAAGTCAAGAACTCAGGGGATAAACTCAAAATAGATTTACTCTCAGTAGTAACTTGATGCAAGAGAATAAATTCTCTCACTTTGATAAACATGGATATAAAATCTTGCTCTCGGTATTCTAGGCTTTTCTACATTTGCTGTAAAGAGTGAGTCATGCCAGATCACATCTAAATGACTCCACATTTTGAGCTAAAAGGCTGTTTACACAATATACACATTCTTTACTTACAGAGCAAAATAAGTTTAATACTTTCATATTAAAAACCTGGGATACAGTAGGATTAGTAGCACCATGAAAAATAATTCTTCCTCCAAACTGCAGTCCTTTATTTTACTCAGTGTGATTCTTCTCTTAATTGAATTTTTAATGTGCCATTTTAGTAACTGGGCAAAATATAAAGTCTTCATCTTATAATCCTTAGAGAAAGTCATTCTGGACCCCCAAAATAAATTCATTCCCGTATTTCTTTCACAGAAAAATAACAGAGACCTTGCTCCAGCACATTGCTGAGGTACATCTAAATCTTCATGGTTACTAGTCAGAATGTTCTCTTGGTCATATATAGTAGCACCATTGGTGGTAGCAGTGGTAAAGTTGGGGAAAAGACATTTCATCCTGGAAATTTCATATATTTATCACATTTAAAAACACACGAGGAGTTCTTCAAAATGTTATGTCCTCTTCATGCACACTTGACATCGGCTAATACGTGTCCTCAAATCTCCTGCTTTCAGCGTTTCTGACTGAGGTTTACTGGGAAACAAGAAACAGGACAATTAGAATCACCTTTTCTGGTATTTCAGTGATACACTTGGTTTAAATTCGTACCCATTCTGTTTGTGTTAAGTACCTCTCCTGGTGACTTTGTGGTTTATCTTTGAGCAATGGGATCTAAAGCAGTGACTGGTATAGCCTAAGAGCCATTAGTGGTCATAAGTATTTTTGTGACTGTTCTTCCCCATCACTATTATATTTAGTTGTATCTCCCTCTCTTTCTCTGATACCTTTTTCTCTTTCTTTGATACATTTTTTTCTAATATTCATAGAATGAGGGAGATCTGGGCAACTGATGATGAATACATGATAAGGACTGTAAGAAAAATATCAAGTAATTATAACTCAAATGAAGCAATACATAAAAATAAATTTAAACTGAAAAACCTCAATAAATTGAAGTATACTGATATAAATGTATTACATGTGGTCTTGCTCATTCAAATACTTAGATGAAAGTCTTTAAAACATCCTGGGAAAGGAGAAAACTGGACTGGGGGAGAGAACACAGACTACAACTTGAATTTCTGGTGTGGCCTCAATCTACCTCAACAGCTGCTGACTTGTTATTGAGCAGGTCACATAACCCTTTCTTGTCTCTGTTTTGTTATTGAAGGATTACTACTAAGCCACCTTAAACCACACTTACCTAATATTAGTCATGTCTGCTCTTCTGACGTGAGTCAGGTATATGAGGAGAACAAACAAGAGTAAAGGACAAAGTCCAATAAATTTCTAACATTTGTTGGGGATAAGCCATCTATGAATTGTCTCTTTCTTTCTAGTATCTCTGAAGAAAGCTTTGGACCTGAACTAAAGCTATAAGCACCTTACCTGAACATGTCTGACACATCTACAGTTGCCAGCCAAAAGCTGTAGGAGTTGGCATAGTAGTTACAGGTACCCCGCCCATGACATTCAATGAAGGGAGCTGAACGAAATTCTTCCAAGCAGGAACCAGGCGAGGCCAGTGCTTGACCTGAGCCTTCTGCCCCTGCACTTGTATGCTAGAAAAGACAAGGAAAATTGTGCCACAGTATTCATGTATCATAATACCTTAGTGAATATCCAAAGATGTGTGCTAAACCCAGCCAAATATTTAAATCCAGTGATGTGACGAGAGCCAGAGGTAAGAAAATAGTATCCACACCAAGGGTAGCCAACAAAAACAATAGACAGATTATGAGAATATGTTCCAGAAAATGTGTGAGGAGGAACACAGTGCTTGGACAAAAGATATTTGAGGTTCAAACTTCTTACTGCACAAATGATAGGGATTCCTCTAATGTGAAGAAATGTAGATACAATGGATAGTCAGCTATGATGACAAAGGCAAGGAAGAGTGTTTCATACCATCATGAAGGAATAACCAATCCACAGAGAATCCCATCCCTGAGGACAACGGGGAATCTGGATGGTCTGACTGTGAACTGCAATCACCACAGCTGGGGCTTCACAAACTGCACATCTGGTAAGGGAAACAGAGAGGGAACATAATCTACAGAGTGAGTAGGTGGGAAATAGCAGTCCCTCTTCTTTGGAAGCTATTCTGGTATGGAGGTCCATTAAGGTGTCTTCAATGCTCAGAAAAGGAGAAAAATGCACTTTGAGACTTGCTTTTGCATAAGCACTGTCTCCCAATATACATAATAAAGTTATAAACTAAAACTGTAAACATTTTTCAAGAAACTGCAGAACCACTGCTATAGCATTTTCAGTTTCCATTCTACCTTAAATCTGTATTCATACTTTCTATAGTCAATGCCATAATTGGTGTAAGAATTTGGCTTAGTGTATTGCATATACTATGTGCTGTCAAAGTGCCCAACTGGAGGGTAGACATTTAGTAATGCTGAAACTGTGGTATGAACACTGTCTGGTAAACTGGAAGAGACAAGAAACAGACACTTTCTCAATATCCACTCATTACTCTTGGTCCAAAGAACATTTGTTCATCATTTGGCCATATTTGGAGAAGTACAACATATCCAAAATGCTGGGCAGGTACCCAGGCATCTGAAAATGTGGCTGAAATTTATAAAATCAAATAAAAGAGCAACAGAGTGAATGCAACTGAATCTACTAGTTGAACACCACTCTTGAATAAAGAGTGCCAAAACCCAAAGACAAAGAGAGAATTCCAAAAGCAGCAAGAAAAAAGTGTCAAGTCACCTATAAGGGAGCTCCCAACAGACTAACAACAGACTTCCCAACTGAAACCTTACAGGCTAGAAGAAAATGGGATGATATACTCAAATTACTAAAAGAAGAAAATTGCCAGCCAAGAATTCTATACCCAGCACAATTATCCTTCAGAAATGAGGGAGAAATAGTGTATTTCCCCGACAAACAAAAATCATGGGAGTTTGCTACCACACAATGAGCCCTGCAAGAAATTCTCAAAGGAATCCTGCATCCAGAAACTGAAAAATGATAATCAATACCATGGATTTACAAGAAAGAGCAAAACCCTCCATTAAAACTGAAACGCAAACGAGAAAGAGAAAGAAGTTAAATCATGTCACCTGAAAACTCCAACTCACATTGAAGATGAAAAATAAAAGGGGAAGAAAGGAACAAACGATATTTAAAACATCTTAAAAGTAATATAATGACAGGAGTAAAGCAATAGTTATCAATAACAATTCTAAATGTAAATGGATTAAACTCCCTATTCAAAAGACACAGATTGACTGATTGGATTAAGAAGCTAGACCCAACTATATGTTGTCTTCAAGAGACCCATCTCACCTATAAAGACACACATGGACTAAAAGGGAAGGGATAAAAAAAGACATACCATGTGAATGGAAACCAAAAACGAGCAGGGGTAGCTATTCTTATATTGGATAAAATACACTTCAAACCAAAAACCATAAAAAAGACAAAGAAGGACATTATATAATGATAAAGGGATCTATTGAGTTAGAAGATATAACAACCCTAAATATGTATGCACCCAACACTGGAGCACCCAGATATGAAAAGCAAACACCCTTAGACCTAGAAAAAGAGACATACCCTATTACAATAATGGTGGGTGACCTGAACACCCCTCTCTCAGCACTGGATAGATCATCTAGGCAACAAATGAACAGAGAAACACAAGATTTAAATTACACCTTAGACCAATCGGATATGGCAGACATCTACAGAACATTTCATCCAACAACTACAGAATACACATTCTTCTCATCAGTATATGGAACATTCTCCAGTACAGACCACATGTTAGGTCACAAATCAAGTCTCAGCAAATTTAAAAAATTGAAATAATTTCAAGTACCTTTTCACACCACAATGGATTAAAACTGGAAATCAATAACAAGCAAAATTCTGTAAACTACTCAAGTGTGTGGAAACTAAACAACAGACTCCGGAATGACCTATGGGTCCAAGAAGAAATCAAACATGAAATCAAAAAATTCTTGAAATTAACAAAAATAAAGATACATCATACCAACACCTGTGGAATGCTGCAAAAGCAGTACTAAGAGGGAAGTTTATCGCAATAAATGCTTACATCAAAAGAAAAAAAACCTTTCAATACTGAGAACATTTTCACAGCAAGCTGATAAAGCCAGAAATATGTGGGAAACAAAAAACTGATCTTGGATGGAATTTGCATGGCATATAGAATTTTTGAGAATACTAAAATGAATTCTGCAGGAATGGACATCATGAGTATAAAAATATAGAATAATAATAAAAATAATAAGAACCAGAAGGGAAAAAAAATGGAAAGACTTCAAATAAACAATCTAACATTACACCTCAGAGAACTAGAAAAACAACAACAATCCAATCCTAACAGTAGATAGAAAGAAATAAATAAGATAAGGGTAGAACTAAATGAAATAGAGGCCCAAAAAATGATACAAAAGATCAATGAAAAAAAAAACGAAATAGAGGCCCAAAAAATGATACAAAAGATCAATGAAAAAAAAAACTTGATTTTTTGAGAAGATAAATAAAATAGACAAACCATTAGCTAGGTTAACAACAACAACAACAACAAAAAATGAAGAGAGAAGACCCAATAACAAACATCAGAAATGAAATGGGAGACATTACAACCAATACCTCAGAAATACAAAGTATCACTAGAGATTATTATAAACAACTGTACACGAACAAATATGAAAACCTTGTTGAATTGAATAAATTTCTGGATACCTAAAAGCTACAAAGACTGAACCAAGAAGAAATAAAGAACCTGAAAAGACCAATAACAATGAGATTGAAGCAGTAATCAGCAATCTTCCAACAAAGAAAAGCCCAGGACTGGATGGCTTCACAGCTGAATTCTATCACACCTTTAAAGAAGAATTACTACTTCTCCTCAAACTATTCCAAAAAATTGAAACAGAAGCTACTCTCCCAAACTCAGTCTATGAAGCCAACATAACTCTGATACCAAAACCAGATAAAGACACAACAAAAAAAGAAAATTACAGGCCAATATCCTTGATGAACATAGATGCAAAAATCTTCAACAAAATATTACCAACCAGAATCCAGCAACACATCAAAAAAATTAACCATGATCAAGTGGGATTCATCCCAGGTATGCAAGGTTGATTCAACATATGCAAGTCAATAAATATGATACACCACATAAACAAAGCCAAGGACAAAAGGGATATGATTATCTCAATAGATGCAGAAAAAGCATTTGACAAAATTCCACATCACTTCATGATAAAGACTGTTAGCAAATTAGGTAGAGAAGGAAATTATCTCAACACAATAAAAGCCATTTATGACAAACCAATCACCAATAGTATCCTGAATGGGATATCCTGAACAGGAACAAGACATGTATGCCCATTCTCTCCACTCCTATTTAACATAGTATTGGAAGTACTAGCCAGAGCAATCAGATAAGAGGAAGAAATAAAGGGCATCCAGATTAGAAAGTCCTATAGACTCTATCAAAAAACTCTTAGAGCTGATTAACAGTTTCGGTAATGGTGTAGGATACAAAATCAACACCCAATAATCAGTAGCATTTTTATACCCCAGAAACAAAGTAGCAGAAAATGAAATCAAGAAAGCAAGCCCATTTACAATAGTCACTAAAACAACAACAACAACAACAAAAAACCTAGGTATCAATTTAACCAAGGAGGTAAAAGATCTCTATAATGAGAACTACAAAACACTACTGAAAAAAATTAAAGAGGACAAAAAATGGTGGAGAGACATACCATGCTCTTGGATGGGAAGAGCTAACATTGGAAAAATGTCCATTCTACCCACAGCAATCTACAGATTCAATGCAATCATCACCAAAATTCTAATGACATTCTTCACAGAAATAAAAAAGCAATCCTAACATTCATATGAAATAACAAAAGACCCTGAAGAGCCAAAGCAATCCTGCACACACAAAAAATTAAGCTGGAAGCATAACACTACCCAACTTGAAATTATATTACAAAGGTATTGTAACCTATACAGCATGGTACTTGCATAAAAACAGAGACTTGGATCAATGGGACAGAGTAGAAAACCTGGGAATCAACCCACAAAATTATAGCCAACTGATCTTTGACAAACAACAAGAACATACATTGGGGAAAAGACTGCCTCTTCAACAAATGGTGCTGGGAAAATTGGACATCCACATGCAGAAGAATGAAACTGGACCTGCACCTCTCACTATATACCAAAATCAACTCAAAATGGATTAAATACTTAAATATAAGACCTGAAAACATAAAATTTACTAAAGGAAAACACAAGAGAAACACTCCAGGAAGTAGGGCTGAGCAAAGACTTAATGAATAAGACCCCAAAAGCATGAGCAACAAAAGAAAAACAAATGGGACTATATCAAACTAAAAGGCTTCTGCACAGCAAAGGAAACAACAGAGTGGAAATACAACCTACAGAACAGGAGAAAATATTTGCAAACTATACATCTGACAAGGGATTAATATCCAGAATATACAAACAACTCAAACAACTATGCAGTAAAAAAGCAAACAATCCAATTAAAAAATAGGCAAAGGAGCTGAATAGACATTTTTTCAGAGAAAGACATACAAATGGCCAACAGGTACATGAAAAAATGCTCAGCATCACTAGTCATCAGAGAAATGCAAATCAAAGCCACACTGAGATATCATCTCACCCCACTTAGACTGGCCATTATTAAAAAGACCAAGAGTAACATGTTGGCAAGGATGTGGGGAAAGAGGATCTCTTCTCACTGTTGGTAGGACTGTAAATTAGCATAGCTACTATGGAAAACAGTATGGAGGTTCCTCAAACAACTACAGATAGATCTACCATATGATCCAGCAACCCTACTACTGGATATATATCCAAAGGAATGGAAATCACCATGTCGAAGTGACACCTGCACTCCCATGTTCATCGTAGCTCTATTTATGATAGTTAAAATATGGAACCAACCTAAGTGCCCATCGACAGATGACTGGATAAGGAAATTGTGCTATATATACACAATGGAATACTACTCAGCCATAGAAAAGAATGAAATTCTGCCATTTGCAGCAACATGGATGAGTCTGGAGAAAATTACGTTAAGTGAAATAAGCCAGACAAGGAAAAGAAAGAAAGAAAAGAAAGAAAAGGGAGGGAGGGAGGGAGGGAAGGAAGGAAGGAAGGAAGGAAGGAAGGAAGAAAGGAAGGAAGGAAGGAAAGAAGGAAGGAAAGAAGGAAAGAGAGAGAGAGAAAGAGACTAAAACAATAACAAGACACTGAACTTTCAGAAGGAGAGAACATACTTAAGGGTACTAGAGGTGCGGGGGAGGGAGTGAGAGGGTTTGGGGAGTGATAGGTTGGGTAAAGGGCATAAAGAAAAAAATCATGATTTATAGTAATAATATGCTAATAACAAATAATAAAAATTAGAAAAAAGCAGATCCCTGATAAATATGGATCAAACCAAATAATGAATTGAATATTAACAGGCACCTCTGTTCTACTTATCTGGGAGGAATATCATCAGATTATTATCTCTGGACTCATTTCTGACTAGATAATCTAACTGGGGATTGGTGAAAGTCAAAGCTAAACCAATGCCTCACCGGCTAATGAATGGCTGGATGCTTTGGCCCTTCAGGGGTTCCATGTTCATTGGCATGGGCTCTGGGGTGGAGAGCCAGTAAGAATAGTCATTTCTTGAAGCAAAGTTGCAAACATTATTGATGTTGCAGAACATGAAAGGCATGGTACTGAAGCGACGAAGGCAGCTGCCAGCCGTCCCTAGGAAGAATTGTAGAGAAAAAGATGAAGGACCGCATCATAATGATACTTTTAGTTTCTTCTAAAACAATAACAAACAGCCTTTCAAAGAGAAATTTGCCCACATTTCTTAGATAATAAATACACTTTATTTTTAAAATTCTAACATTTACTTTTATCTTAACATTTCTAAAATCAGGATGTATTTTACAATTTATGGGGATATTTATTATGGTAGCTTATTATATATTTCCCAAGGCTGTTTTTTAACTGATGAAGTATTTTATATACAATAGTGTATTAAGGAGAATATTTAGTAATTTACTGTGTACAAGTGAAGGATACACACTGAGTCATTACAATATCATATCAATATTTCCTGCTCTGGGTTTCCCTCTTTAAGCCTAGGGACAATAGTAGTGCTGACTAATATGTACAGCAAGCACAGACAGGTTTGAAGGTGAATAAGTAAAAAGGAAAATAAAAAAAAATAAGAAAAGAAGAAAAGATGTGAGGGGGGCAAAGAAAAGGAAATAGTCTTTGAATTTCAGAGCTAGTAGAGACAATAGAAAATAAATCTACTAGTGATCAAGACTTTCTTTTCTCATGTGAGAGTGAATAACAACATGGCATAACTGAAAAAGGGATGGATTTTGAATGGGCAAGTGTTAGATTCAAGTCTTATCTCCATCACTTCCTACCTACGTGGCTTTTAATAAGTCACTTCACCTCTTAGCTAGTTCTTTGTGTATAAAATGAATAAAACCAGTATTGTCCTATATCTTTCCAGATCATAGTTGTGAAAATCAAATTAGACAATGGATATGAAAGTGCACTGTATATTATAAAGTAATTTAAAAAGAAAATTAACCTACTGACTAATTCAGGACAGAGCTGGAAATACCCCTGGTCTTACAAAGAAGAGAAAAGGAAGAGATACATAAATGGAAGGCCCATAATGATGGGATCAGGACTGTTTGGTTGTAACTGTGCTGAGGCTGCCTACAATGATACAAAATCCTGGGTTATAGTCTCCAATTTTTCAAAGAGAGTGGTCCCATGCACTCCCAATGTCTCCCATACCCTAAAATCATAAAGCTTTACTAGACTAATGATTCTCAGTATGTTTTTTTTTTCTCTCAGACAGAAAAATTTTAGTACTCAATCCATCTCCTCCACTCTCTTTTTTATATACCATAATACTTTCATTAATCCAACACAGACTGTATTTATTCAATCAGGTGATTGTTTCTTTAATATCAAATGTATAGCTGTCTCTATTTTTTCGTTAGTCATCAAGATATCTCCAATTTTATCCTTGCATGAGCCTTAGCAGAGCCCCTGCAACCCAGAACCACTCTTGGGATCCTGGGCCCTATAGTGGCTTTACTGTGTCTAAGGCCTAAACCGAACCAGAATCAAGGCCAGTTCATAGCCTCCAAGTCTGAATGCATGCTCTTGACAGCTCTTTTTTGACCAAATGCATGCATTCTGAAAGTTATAATGACATACTGAATAGCAGATCCCATTTTCTCTTGCATTATATTTTTGAATTTCGTAGTGCTCAAAAACTTCTAATAGTTCTTATTGACCTGATAAATTAGGTGAGTAGAGAGTATAAGTTAGATTCTAACAGTGAAAAGAGAATGGACAAAGGAGAAGAATTTTATGGGAGAAAGACTAGAAAAGTTATCTAAAGATATTGAATTTAATTAGTTAAATATTTAATTAAAATGATCTAAAGGTAATTTAATTATTAATTGAATGAAGATTTTTCAATTGCAAAATTAGAACAAGAAACTGTAACATAAAGAAAGCGAAAGAGGGAAAGAAAGGTAGCAGAGCAAAGCTGAAAAGGAGAAAAAGAACATACAAGGAAGAAAAGAGAAGTAGAAGAGGGAGAACGATGTTGGGAAAACCTCTACTCTATTTGGCTTTATAAAATGAACTATGGCCATTGCCTGCATGTAAGTGGATGTGCCTACTCTGGTGGGACAGAACTGGCTGGCATGTATGGCCATATGCCCTGGGAACACAGAGAGCAGAGCAGACATCTGGGGTTTCTGCTGCTACAGAACTGTTTTCATAGAATGAATGGCCCAGTCAATGAGGCTCAGGAGGCCCAGAGATCCCAGAAACTGGGAACAAAGACCATCTTCTGAAATGTCTTTATGGAGGCAAACGGGATAGTTAATTCTAAAATAGGCACCACCAGGTCAGAAATGGGACTTCAACATCCAAAGTTAAAATTCCAGGAAAAGACTTGGGAATGGAAGAGTCCTTGAGAGTCATCCAGTCCAGCCTCATCCCATTAACCAAATTGTCCACTGCAATATACAGAAGATAAAAGGAAAAACTTTAAATGAACTGAATTTTGTACAGAAATATGATGCTTTGTAGGGCCTTAAGCTACTCTGATAATATTTTATAAAGCTAAGGCACTTATTTTAGGAACTAAAAACAGCATAATTAAGCAATGACCTTACTTTATTTGATCTAGGAACCAAGATTCTGTTCAGAATTTATCTGTTAATTTATTGAAGACCGGTCTTAGAGAAGAGGAAACTATCTCCTATGAATTATAAACACTGCCCACTCAAGTAGCTGCTATACTGTAGAGAACCCAGGGAATCTGTTTTTTTAATAACTACACTAACTAAAAGTAAATATGGCCCTTTTGAAAATGCCTTGCTTTAGGCCAAGAATTTTATCCCACACTAGCTGATTAATGCTTTCAGTTTAAGATTAAATATTATTTATTTAAAAATCACAATGAATATATTCAGTTGCCCTTGACATGGTCTTCAATTTGGAAGCCCCAAAAGAATAAAGAGATCACTCTGGCCAATACTACTTTAGAACCCAACAGAATTTTCAAAACCAATACAAAATACATCATAAGAAATCATATGCCAATTATCTCACCCAAATCTTGACCGTGGGCTCTTTTATTTCCTTGTACATACAGGAGAGAAAAGCCTTCATAGATCTGAACTGTTCCCTGCGGGCATTGTGGTGCATCTGTTGTCTGGCTGTGGCGTGTGATGAGGAATCCATGGGCAATAGAGGAGGCTCCAGGGGGACCTGGGGGACCCTGCAGTCCATCTGGCCCAGGGGGACCATCCAAACCACGGATACCTATTTCCATGAAATCATCAGTGTACAAGATTAAGTAAGCTCTGATCCACTATTACGGCTACTGATAAAACATTATTACCTCATTTGATTAGTTAATGTATTCAATATTTGTAGAGTATCTATAAACGCATTGCTAAATATCATGGGCTCAGAGACAAATAAGATAGGTTTAAATGTATTTTTTTTTTCTTCTGGCATTGGTTGAAGACATAAAACACTAAAACACTGGGAGAATGGAACTTTAGATGGAAGAAGTGATTTTGATGGGAAGTTATGCTTACTTGGGAAGCCTGTATGTTATCTAGTCTTTTGCTGTACTAAAAGAGTCTGAACCTCATGGCCAAATTTCAACCTGCTGTTTTGTTCATCAGTGAGGATGCAAGGGTGCGGTTCCCATTAGTCTGCCAGCTTCAGTGCTGAAAAACATTTTCCTTTGAAACTGTCTGGGGAATTATTCCCAGGCATACCTTTTTGTTCAGGAAATAGGTAGGGCATTCTGAAGAAGCCTTTTCAAAATGTCTGTTTTCAATCTACCACTGGCTCTCCTTCCCCATTTAGCCTCTTGATTTGAGTTCATTTAAAAAATTCTCTTTATACACAGGCCTTTGGCCACTGTGTTATACACACAGTGTATTTTCATTTGGGGAAACCACAGCCATGCTTATGATGAAAATGACACTAACTTGTCCCTTCCCTAAAATACAGAATTAATGAAATGGCAGGGTGTTGGCTCTAGGAAGGTCATATGTATCACCACTCCACCATGTTGCCACTGATACGTTTTGCCAATACAAACTCTTTATGTTTATATTGTTTAGAGTTATAATATTTAGAGTTGCTAACATATATTAACAATCTGTCGAGTTTATGATGTTTCTATTTTAGCAATATTATTTTGGTATATTTAATTGCAAGTTGACTCAAATTCTTCTTGGAAGTAGGTTGAGTACAGATTGGAAATCTAGTAGATATCAGACTGAATATTATCAGGAGCACCTATTAATGAGTGACCTCAAAAGTCTGCATATCAATTTATCATCTCAGCATGAGATGTCACCGTGACTCTCAAAGGTCTACAAAGGTCACTTAAACTTTTCATTTATATTTACTGTATTTTATGGGGGAAATTACACTCTACTGAGATATTTTTAAATGTGGAAGAATTTGCAATAGTTTCACGGTGGTCAAGGGATTTAAATCAACATACTGAAAATTAGCTGAACAGGTAAGTATAGTGAGTACCTGGAAAATCCTCATCTTGAAGAAAAGCTGGGTGTTTCAGTGCTCTAAATACACAAATAAAAGCAACCTTTGTATCATGGTACTTCAAAAAGTTCATGGAAAGATTTGTATTATCTTTTACTTGTATTTTTCTACATATTTTCAAAGTACTCTCATTTGCTTGTCTTATAGTGGCAAATCTTGTATGTGCCTTCCTATTTTTCCTCAGCTCCAGATTCACCAGCCAGCTGTGCTCTCTCAAGGGGAAGATCTCACAGCTCCAAGAGGAGGGCATATGTCCAGAGACATCCCAGACATAAAGACCATCATCTGCAACATTGATTTACTGGTCTCACCTGGCTGGCCTGGAAGACCTGGGTCTCCCTTGCGCCCTCCTGCACCATCAAAGCCAGGGAGTCCATTGCGTCCAGGATCTCCTGGAGGGCCAATTGGACCTATAAGAAAGGAAATGGGGATTTCAAATGTGAGTAGAATAACTCTAAATCCAAACAGATCTGGGAGATTTAAGGTTCTTGAGACAATTAATTCATAATCTGGTTTTATCTTAAATCCAGATAAATGAGGGAATTGCTCAAACCCAGAAAAAAAGAAGCAAAGATTTAGCTTCAGTTTTAAAGCTGAAGCTCCTGAGAAGATTCCCTTGATATGGCAGTTGTGTTCTCTTTGCCTTCAGAACCAGACAGAAGTGCAGGTCCCAACTTCTGTGATCCATCTGACCATAGTTAAAGCTGTTACTGCCAGGTACACTTTATTTATGGAAAGACTGCCACTGTATCACTTAATAAGGGAGAAAGGCTGAAGTTACTTCTAGCTTTCTTTTATAATTAAAGTTGGCTATAAGCATATAGTCATATGGCCAACTAGACTGCAGTTAGTTTAAAAGTCAAGGGGCCTCACAGTGGGAAACTGATGGCCCACCAAATCAGCCTTCAATCTTTCTTCTGGGTGAGGTAGAGAAAGCACTAGATATTAAGTGCATTTTCAATTCATTACAGAGTTCTTAACCTTAACCTATTTGTTCAAATTAGAATAGTCAGAGGAGCTAGAATAAATCTAACTAGGCCTAAAGGAAATTCAGGCTTGAGAAATAAACATTAAAAAAAAAAAGGAAATGGGACCTGTGGTGGTCTGGCGTTCCACTAGTTAATGAGACCTTTATTGTCAGAGACAAACTCTGACATGTAAATGGAGAACTAGGGAAATGTTTTCAAATAGATAAGCCTTAAACAGATGATTTGCAAAGGTACCTGGTAAACCTTGAGGTCCTGGTAGTCCTGGTGGACCCTTTAACCCAGGCTGGCCGGGAATCCCTGGAGGACCAGCATCTCCTTTGATTATAATACTCTGTCCTGAAGGACCAGGTAACCCAGGAGGACCTAAGAGACAAAACAACAGATTTGAAGGTGAGGAAGAGAAAGGTCAGAAGAAATGGATGCCAAAGTGACCTAAGGTCAGAATAAGAATTGGTTTGAGAGAAACAAGTTATATATGTTGGACTGCAGCCATATCCAACAGAAACCTGTTTGGAAAAACTATCATTACCTCATCCAACAGACTGAAACACAAATCATTTTCTTAGGGTCAATGGTAAAATTAGGCATATCATCCCTATTTTCAAGCCTTGAGCATTACTCAGTTGCTAGAAAGTCTAATACATTACAAATCTGTGAACACTTGTGTCAGGGGAAGACAATCCTATTCTTTGATAAGTCCATTCTGATTCTAACATCATTTGCAGTCCTTGTTTGTTGTGCTTGTCAAGGAACCCACTGAACTAGTAGCAGAATTTAGCAGATGCCTTATTTCACAGTTTACAAGAAACCTCTGTAAGCCTCTTACCAAAAAAAACCCTATTTTAATATAAAAAATATACAACATATATGTGACTCACTCTTATGATCTGTTTAATTAAATATGGGAAAGTTAATATAAAAGTCAATAAAAATCTCAGTGAGGCATTCTTGTTGATCCTGTATCTATCTTAAGTTTAAAAAGTTTGCTATCAATATTAATTCACAAAATAGAGTTTCAGAGCTGAGTAAATAGTGGGAGAGTCTGGTCTATTTCCTCTCAGTTATGGGGAACTTAGACTCTGAGAATCTGGTTGAAAGACAGAATGCAAACTTACAAATTCTTTAATGTTTCTAAGTGTCAGGTATAACTAGCTTCAGGAATAAGTCTTACCTGGGGGGCCAATAAGTCCTGGTTCCCCCTCAGGGCCAGTTGAACCAGGTACTCCACTGGGTCCTTTCATGCCTGCAAAAAAGATATGTATAATTGCATGGCAAAGTAATAGGGCCACAGCCTTTACCCAGCCAAATCAGAAAATGGTTATTTTGTTCCAAAGCAGTTTAATATAAAGGGAAACATGCTTTCAAATACCTGGAAATCCTGGAACACCAGGGAGACCAGGATCCCCTTTCATTCCATTGAGACCTGGTCGGCCAGGATTCCCCTAAATAAACAAAATCATTAACATTAGACAAAAATTGGGTAGAGGGCAGAGAGTGAAGGCATAGGTATTGTGTAGTGGTTTACAGCACTGTCTCTAGAATCAAACTTCCAGGATTCAAATCCCAATTTCATTTCATATTAGCTTGTGTGACTTGAGTTGATTATTTAACCTCTTTGATACGTAGTTTTCTCACTTCTAACATGGAAAAAATAATATTGTCTACTTCATGGGGCTATGGTGAAGATTAAATGAGATCATTCATATCAAGTGCTTAGAAAACTGATTGGCATGTGGTGTGTACTTAATGAATGATAGCTATTATTTTGTTATTAACACAAACACTTCTTTTTTAGTCTAGACAAGAGGTGATAAATGCTCAAATTAGAATCACATATGCAAAAATGATAAAGTCTGAAAGACTCAGCAAAAATGTAGTAGGTCCTGGTAATTAATTGGGTTTGAGGGCCATGAAAAGTATGGGAAGAAGATTTGAAAGTAGCTTTAGAATGGATATAAAGGAAAAATATAGAGTACCAAGATCATTTAGGAAGCTACTGTACTAGTCCATGTGTGAGGCAACGAAGCATGTAGGAATGAAAGGGGGCAAGCCTGGAATGTCGTACTATGCCAAAATAAAAGAAAGTGCTTAATAAATGGGTGGACATATCAGAAAGACATAGGATTTAGCTTGAAGTGGCTTCCAAATCTGGGACACTGTAAGCATCAGAATAAATAATAATACTTTAAAAATTGTAAATCATTGAGAAAAAAAGGGACATCATGAGTCCGTACTGGTAGTAAACACATACATAAACAGGAGAGAAGACAATGCTCTTGCTTACAGTAGGGCCAACTGGTATATGTGGAAGTAGTGCTAAAGGTGGAAAATCATCATTTTGTTACTATCCCAGTAGAGACTGGTTGAGACAAAAAATCATTAGTAGATGTTAAATCAAAGTGGAAATTTTGATGAGGAGGAGTATATTTGCCTGATCTTTATGTGCCCTCCTGCAGTTTTGCTTATTAGTTGTAAAAAGAAAATAGCAACCATACAATGGAGAAACCGGACAACCTGATGTGGTGATCAAAATTAAAATCACAAATGAGGGCCAGTTGGATATCATGGACCTCCTCATCTAATTACGAAGAAACATCAGGCAAAAGAAGGAACATCCTATTTTAAAAAATGGGGGGCCTACAATTTTTTTAAAATGTCAAGGTCATGAAAGAAAAAATAATGGGCTTAGGAATGGTTCCAGATTAAAGAAGTCTAAAGGGATATGACAATTAAATGCAATATATGATTTGGTCTGAATCCCGTACCAGAGAAAGAAATGCTAAAATGGACATTACTAGGTCAATTGACACAATTGGAATATGAAAGGTAGAAATTAAAGTACTATATCTATGTTCAATTTTTTGAAGTTGATAACTATACTGTGGTTATACAAGAGAATATCCTTAATCTTAAAATATATGCACTGAAGTTTTTAGTGGTAAAGGGGCATGACAGATGCAACTTATTCTCAAATCCTTCAGGAAGTATATACACACACATACATACAGAGAGCAAATGGGGCAAAACGAATCAAGCAGTAGTCTTGAATGCAGGCATAGTGACATGTGAACTAAAGGTACATGAAAGAGTGAGGGAGGGAGTGAGTAGAGAGTGAATAAAGAGATGACTACATTTTTAAGTCTAGGTAACTAGAAGAATAATGATGTCATGGGTAGGAAAGGTTAGATATTGGAAAGCATTAAGAACCACTACTTTAGATAATTTTTTGCCATAAAGCAGCCTTCAGAGTTAAAAGATAGCCCAGACCATGTTGGTGCCAAATCTACCAACAATCATCTTGAATGAACGGAGGCAGCTTTGAGGATCCATAAAGAAATACGTGATTCTCTGGGTCACCCAAACTAAGGTAGAAAGCACATGAGTAGATATGCTCTTATTCTCTTTTTATAGGTGAACACAGAAATCCAGAGTGTCTGTTTCCTCATAGACACAAAACAGAAGTGTTCAATAGAGCTGAAGTCTGACCCTAGATCTAACTAATTTCCAGTTCTAAAGTATTCCCACTAATCACAGTTACTTCCCTATGTGTGGACTCATCTACATGCAATGCTCTAATATATATGCCTCCCTTGCATAAATATGATTTCACTGAAATGAAAGCTTCTCAAATCTAGATACTATATATACCAAAGACTCCAGGTCAAGTATCCTTTGAGGAACCCTTTGACTATAATACAGCAAAATCTCTTTAGTTGGAAGACTATAGAAAACTTGCTTCTATTTTCTTTTTAATTCACCAGTGAGCCATGCATAGAGCTTTGTCCAGTGAGTGCTAATTAAAACGAACCAGCTTAGAATTCTCATTTTGAATGCAAACATCCACACTCATCTCTCATCAACTCCTCCCATTTCTACTCCCATTTCCTACCGGGAGTCCTGGTGGTCCTTGATCTCCTTTCAAACCAGGCAAGCCAGGTTGCCCAGGTTGGCCTGGGTTTCCCCTCTCTCCTTTAATACCTCCATTTCCAGGGAGACCCCGGGGACCTTCTGGACCTGGTAGACCTTGATAATGCACAACAAATGACCACATTTCAGTATGGCATAAGAGTAGCATAAGTCAGCATTTTCAAATAATCAATCATCTTCCTATTAGTTTGCAGAATAAAATACAGACTACATTAAAATATACAGACCTATGCTGACTCCCTTTCTAATGTAAATTGGACTAGGATCTTTTTGTTATTAACACTGGTTTGCAAACACTTTTAGTTTACATTTTATTATATATTAAACCCGATAAGCTCATATCTAAGGAAAGGACTCAGCACATAATAATTTTTGCTTCTGTAATCCCCAACAAAGTGTTTGACGTAGTGAAATGAAACAGACACTGTAGGGCACTGTTCTCAAACTGGAGCGTGCATCAGAATCACCTGGAAGGCTTGTTAAAACAGATTCCTGGGCTCACTCCCAGAGTTTTGGGCTCAGTGAGGCTGGAAAGGGGCCCAATAATTTGAATCCAAACAAGTGCCCTGAAGAAGCTGAAGCTGCTAATTCCAGGACCACACTTTAATCAGGAATTCAAGCCATTTGTCTCACTGTGATTAAAATCAAATTGCTTTATTTTTAAGTAGTTACATTTACTCAACTTTTATTACCATGCAATTAAGATAGTTATTTAAGCAAACTGTTTAATTTCATTTTAGTGATATGCTTGATACATGAGAATATTTTTAAATGTCAGAAATTTATTGATTCAAATAGTACTTTAAAATTTATTTCTTGAATGTTTTCATATTCCTTACATTTTAAATATTTTTTGAAGAAAAATAAAGAATTCTGCATTTATCCTGTGAACAAATAAAACAATTTAAAATGGGATTTTCCTAAGCTCTTTTTCTCATGCTATTTTAAAAAAATTTTATCAATATACAATGTAGTTGATTTTTGTGTACCTTTACTGAATCCTCCCTCCCCCCTCCCTCTGCCTGCTCCCGGCCATCAACATCATATCTGTTCGCTTGTCTTAACAAGTTCAAGGAACTGTGATTGCTATGTCTTCTTCCCCGCCCCCCCCCTTTGTTTGCATATTTATTTACTTATTTTTAGCTCCTACAAATAAGTGAGAACATGTGGTATTTTTCTTTCTGTGCCTGACTTATGCTATGTTTTTAACCTGCCTTTCTAAATAAGATATCAGGTCCCTTAAGCAACCAGGGAGACCTTATCAATGGCCAAGTCTTTTGTCTCTAGCTGGGAAATAGGTGCTACTTGCTTGTAGAGTGTTTAGTGGCTGAGGCTGAGACTAAGTAGTCCTTCCTTAAAAAAATAATTACAAAGCCCTGAATAATGAACAGTCCATAGTCAGCACTTACACCTTCTCTCCTCTGGTAATCTCAGTTTCTTATTGATTTCAACGAAAAAGCCAAGATACGTAGGGATTATTTTTTAAGGAACTATCAGAGGCATATGAATTTATAATACTGAGTTCATGCTTACACATGAACTAAGGGTCATCTTTTTGATCTGAGATAACATTCGGACTTTAGCTCTCTTCCCAACATTCTAAAGACTCAGAATTGACGTCTACACACTAACAAGGCAGAATGGCATATTAATTAAGAACACTGGACTGTAGAGCTAGAATGCTAGGTTGGAATCCCAGCTCCATTAGTCATTAGCTGTTTGACTTTAGCAAGATTATTAATCTCTTTGACTTCAATTTTTTTTTTAATAAAATGGAAATAAGAATAACATCTACTTTATCAGGTTGTTTCAAGAATTAATTGAGATAGCATGTATAAATTACTTAGCACAGTGTCTGGGACATAAAGAACTATGGAAGGGTTGTTTTTATTATTATAACTATTTTCTTTATTAGAAGGCAAGAACGTGTTTTAAAATATAAGCTTGTTTTTCATCTTTCAGGTATTTCTATGTGATTTCATAATATAACACTACTCTACCTGGCACATGAAAAAGAGGAAACAGGTTCACAACAGTACAACAATTGTTTTACCTTTCAACAATTTAATTCATACTGTCAACCTAGCCTGGCAACCAGACAACACAGAAATTCCCTTCCCAATCACAAAGAAAGTGTCAAGGTACTTTGTACATAAGAAAACCCCAAACAACTGCTGAGGTTCAAATCTACTAGTTAGGGTTTTTAAAGCAAACTTAGTTTAATTCATAAGGTATGATTTGGTCTAGAAATCAGGTAGCAAATCAGCTTACTAAGAAAAAAATAAACTATTTGTGAATCAATCTGATAACAATAACAAAGTAAGATCAAGATAGGGAAAAAAAGGAAACTTTTATGATCATCTTCCTCATAGATGGAAAGTCAACAGAACATTGTATCATTTGAAAAAACAAAAAACAAAAACCCAGGGCTCTGCTCTTTTTGCAATTAAAAGGAAATCTTGAGAAATTTACATTTTAATTCAAACCTGCTGTTTAGAGTCCCTCAAACTTAAATTAATGGGTTACTAATGACTTAAGGGACATATAAATTTTATTTTTTAACAGTATTCAATAGTTTCCCTCTTCCATTGCTGAAAATAGCCATGAATACACATATGGGGCAATCTGAGGCAACGAAATTGCAAAAAATAAAATCAATATGCAGAGATTACAAATGGGCCCGATGCCTGCCTAACTATCTTAATGCAGTCTTGAAGGTAAAATTAAGTGTATTTCCATTTAAATTTCAACATGTCTTTATGTATGGATTACCTAATGTCATTTCAAACTCAATTATAAACAACTCACATTACCTTCATCAAAATGTTAAAACCTGAGCAGGTAGTATTTGAGAATAACAGCACCCTTCAACGACTTCTGAATTATAGCAAGAAAGTGCATTTCTCTTATCACATATACAAAGCATTTAAAAAAAAAAAAAAAAAAAGAATTGACCAGTGAAGAGTCTAACCTTGTAAACCTGGGAAGATCAGAGTTCACCAAAGCCCAAAGATCGATGTTAGCAGTATCAGACATCACACAGTACAAAATAAGATTTTGAGTTAGAAGTGGTTCACATTATAGCACAAGTTAAACAATAATCCTTTTTGGTAGCATGTTTTAATATCTACAGCATAATCAGTATGCAAACAGAATCATACAGGAGTATGGAAAGCCAAATCTTTAAAATAGAGCTTATTCTAGAAAATAAGCTGTTGGTCTTCATTAATTTGGGGGAAAATGGAAACTCTGTTGAAGACATCATGTTAATTGTGCTACTGTGGCTTTCCAAAAGTTAGCTTCTCAAAACATTAAAGTTGGCAAGACAATACCATTTCACTGACAGCCTTCAGATCCTTTAGCAAAGTGGTAATTGTGGATGAATGTTTAAGTTTATCTTGGTCTCAGCCATTCTTTATTAAAAACAAGGTGCAAATTTCTTGATATGTTCAGACTGTCCCAAGGAGATATACTTAACTTTAAAGTCCTCATTGGCAAAAAATACAAAGATCATAGGTGACTGAATAGAAAAATAAAAACACTAGTATACAATATTCATTACTATTTGAAAACCATCCCATGAATTCACATTTTGATTTTTTTTCATAATTCATTAGGAGGCCTTCTGCTGTGCATTATTACTTGCAATAAGTTACTTAAAGAAAAAAAAGTCAATGTATATTTGTATATCTTTGAACCTGAAAGTAAATTTTATTAAAATTTTCTAAAGATGTGAAGACGATCAGTGAAGAGGTTCTTTAAAATATTTTGGCATGCAATATTCCACCCCAAACCACAGAAATACCACTTACTTAATTATTATTCAATGCACATATTAAGTCAGGCTATTCACTATTAAAAGAAGGATCATTAAATAAGAAGATAAAAAGCCTACAAATAGAACACCTCTTGGTTAGTATTAATTGACTATAAACACAATTTCCTTTTCTTAGAAGTCTTGCTATGACTTATTAACACTGAATGTTCTCAGAGAGAATAAATTGTGCTGGAGCACTGAATCCTGGGAGTTAGAAGAACTAGGATCTATTCTTAACTCTGCTACTTAATAACTAATCATATGGCTTGGGGCAATTCAATCTCTCAGAGCTTGTTTTCGCAGCCACATAATGGGAATAGTGTTATACGCCCTATCCTCCCTCACAGGATTGTTTTAAAGATCAAATTCAATTTCTTTTTGAATATTGACCAAATGTCTGCCATGTGCAAGGTAGCTACATGGAACACAAAGATGAGCAAGACCCAAACTCTGCCCTCAAGGAGCTTACCATAAAAGCACATTATATGATGTAAATGATGGCATGCCATATAAATAGAAAATATTTTCATTACTGCCTAACAATACAAGTTTTAAAGCATTTGACACTTTGAAATTCAGAAAGCTAAAAATTGGCTTCTGTTTATTTAAATAGTTTCTAAACCACGGACAACAAACTAACTCAATACAACATTTAAAGCAGAGTCTGGCCAATTAGTTAAATAAATTAGAATTCCTACCTAACATAATCCAGAGTTTGAGTAAAGACATATCATATGTATGTTTGATATAAAAGGACCAATAACAAGAATATTTAGAAAAATAACTCATTGAAATATGGCATTTCGGTCTGAGTAGCAAGGAAAACTTTGGATCACATCATAGCAAAACTTCTAAGACTTAAATTTTTAAAAGGTAACATTTTAAAGAGTTATATGCCAAGTCAATTTTGTGTATGAGGTTCTCAGTCTATTATTTTTCAAACCACCTAAAAAAGTTTAACTGACAAAACAATAAGTGGTAATTGTAACAGATAAGCTGAATTCACTGGTGTAGTTTAAATCCAGTTTCCACTTAAGGTTGTAATCTTCAAGTGTTGCAAAGAAGATAACACTACAAAGACCAGGTTCCGATAACTATGTACTTTAGAGCACATTTTGTAAATAAGAAGTTATTAAATCAATTTTAAAGTAATGTGGCCACTTTTATTTTTCTTCTTTGAATATATTCTAGTTCTTTTCTCAAAAGGAAGAAATCTACTTGCTGATAGTATAGTCTAATAGTGATCAAGGCAGCCAAATTCTATGCATGTTAGACAAGTAAAACTTCAGAGTACCCCTTAGTCTTCTATCTTATCTTGGTGATAATTAAATGGCATGCACTGTTTTATGTTTTTGATGACATAATATAGGAAGAAAACAAGAAGCAGTTACTAGGGGTTAATGGAGCTTTCGAGGTATCCAAAAACAATAAAGTGGATGGAAGAACCAGTCTGTTATGGTTAAGAGCCTCCTGAAATGGAAGAAGTAGTTTTCCACTATCACATTTAAAACTAGAATAAGAGGCTAGATCATAAGCACAAGCCATACAACAGCCTTTGTGGTGCTGCTAGTAAAACAGACACTTAACTGAGCACTGGGGAACCCCTAAGTCAGGGTCCCAGCTACACCAGTAACTAACAGTATTACCTTGAGGAAGCTTCTTAACCTCTTTAGGCTTCATTTTCTCATACAAGCGTACTTCAAAAAGTTCATGGAAACATAAATTAAAAGATAATATGAACCTTTCCATGAACTTTTTGAAGTCACCTCCTACATGACAAAATCTCTATCCCTGACCAAACTTTAGGTAGGATCCTTTGTACCCTCTTCTTTACTAGTCCTTGTCCTTGGGCCTTGTTTTTGGCCTGCTAAGCCCAGATATGGCAAAAATCCTGCTAAATCAGTTTAGCGAAAGTCATTATGCCCTTGATATCTGATCAAGATCTTCATTCCCCACGCTTGATGTCTAAGTCCTTGGCCTGTCTTTAGCAAGAATCCTGTTAGGTCAGTTTAGCAAGAACCACCCTACCCTTGATATCTCCTCTTAGTAATTTTTCATCACTGGCCCCCTCACTCTGCTCCTTGGCTATAAATCCCCACTCATCTCTGTTGTATTTGGAGTTGGGCTCAGTCACTCTCCCCTGTTCCAATAGTCTTTCCTCCATCACAACAGTTTTGAATAAAATCTGTCTTGCCATCTTTAACTAGTGAATAATTTCTCTTTGACATATGTAAAACAGGTCCCTTCTAAATCTGACATTCTATGATTTAATGAAATAATGGGTTTGTGGAGGAGTAAGAAGCTAGGGAATCAATTCAGATAGAGATAGATGGCTTTATAAAAACAATCTTGAAAAATTATGAATTTTAAATTTATAAGAAAAAAGATCTTGTCATTCTCAATAGGCAGACCTCAGGAGTAAATTTTTCTACCTTTTAATTCCTCCTTTGAGATTTGAAAAGAACTATATATCTTAAATAATAAGAAATTCATTCAAATATTTGTGGCTTGTTTTACTCCTGATTATATGAACATCTTTCACCATGAATCAGCAATTTTCCATCGGGTAGCTCTTGTTAACTGTTTTTTTGGTGTATACTGTTACATGAATAAGATGAAAGTAAGATTAAGAGCCTTGTATTTTGTGCTGGTTGCATTATTTATTTATTTATCTTACTCTGTGCCTACTAGTTTTTTTTCACAGCAATAGAATTTAGAACTTTGTGAAAACTCAAAATGTGAAGATGGGATGGTTTGAAAAATTGCAAGAGGGACGGCAAGTCAAGAATTACATATTTGCAGGATCAGATAATACATATTACTGTTTAAAAACATAATGCCTTTTTGATGGATAGTTCAATTTCATTTGCATTAACATATGTAAAGCAGATAAGAAATACACTCTATTCCAAAAGAAAGGTAAAATATTATACAATGCTGCTTTGGGTACTATAAATTTTCAGCTAAAAATGACAGAAATATATGAATTTTTGAAATGTTAAATTAGTTTTCCTAATTAGGTAATCTGGAATCATTTTAATAGAAAAAACACTAAGCTCTACATGTTCCTGAAAATTTATAGAGAATAGGCCACCATGTAAGAATTGAATTGGCATATATACTCTTAAAATATTCAAACATTTGAAAACATTAGGTACAGGTGTATATACACATATACACACATACATATACACATATATAAATATATGTATATAATTATATAAGAAAAGTTTCAAACTTCATGCAGTTACTACTTTGGAGTTAAGGAGCTAACCTGTAGGACCTGGATAGGGATCAAAGTTCACCAAGGCCCAATGTCATCATTAACAAAAAGGAAAAATATCAAAACTGTTAGAAATATCAAGAAACTAAACTAAAACATTACACTAAATACTTACAAGTTAAAATTTAATTCAATAAAAGAATACTCTGCAAGTTCATATTCATGCATCTGTATATAAACCAAATTATTACCACTTAGCATCAACACTGAAATGAAAATAGCACATGACATATTTTGAAAAGCCAAAAATCATTTTTATTAATAATCATTACTATGAGCTCAGACTAAGAACAATCAATTCTAAGAGCAATTGAGTTTAAAACTCCATTTTAATTTTTAGTTTATGAACAAATTGAGAAGTGACAAATACTCATCAAGTGTGTGTTCTTCTTCTGACTACTTTTGTTACTGTTTCTTCAAAAACAGTAATTTTTAAAGCACCTTTGTGATTAATGGTTTTATGTTGACATATTTTAAAGTAATTAATGTTCACCAGTGAGCTCCATTACTAGTAAGAATGAATAACCACAGTGCTGATTAGACTATAAAAAGGATAATAGTTTGGTTCATTTGAATTACTGCATGCAAAACCAAGCAAGATACTTGCTTAAATTATTTACATTACATGCAAGAGAGTTAACATGGCTGAGGAGATTTTCACTGGGTTTTCTTCAATATACAATAGTAAACAAAGGTAAAACCTTATATAATACCTTATATAAACAGTCAAGTCAGATCAGATAAAATATGGTTTTGAAAATAATCCTCTGAATACAGTACATGATCCCATTCAATTAATGTTTTTAGAGCATATCTTATTAAAATTAATTCTAATCACTTTAGATTTTATTGTAATTTAAGTGAAATTTTTCATTTTTAAATGCATTTTTAAAATAAGTCAGAGACTTTCAAAGGATGAAAGGACAATTGCTTTGTTTCTTTAAGATTTCTTATATTTTCTTTAAATGAAGGTCAAGTTTTCAATTACTAGAAATATAAAAATTAAATATCGAGTATCAAAAATCTGTTGATACCTAACACCAGTGACTGGGCTCAGCGACATTAATCCAGGATGAAAACGAGCATTTCCAAATTAGTAAAATGAAATGACGTAGCACAGACACAAAATAAAAAGGTGAACAATGGATGCAAAATAGAGACTATGAGAGCAGTGAACACAAGACAAATGAGGTACAGACATGAGGCTGGTATGAAGAGATCACTAGTCAATTTGATCATGCTGTGATGTTGAAGATAAATTTGATTGCCTAGTTCCTAGGGAAGACAAATTTTTTTATTGTGCCTGGTGACATTTGTGGATCATATGACAGACCATAGCAACATTTCTGGTATGGACCACAAGCATCTATTGGGTGATCACTAAAATGATTTCTGTGATGACATGCTGAGAAGCTCACATTTAAAAGTGCAGATGGCATTTTGCTGCCAGGTTATCAGTGTAGCTTTACCTTTAATGACAAGACTAATAAAACCACTATTTCCTTTTTTCCTCCAAGTTGTTTTATTTTACTTCAAGTTTAAGTAAATGATGAAATGCATTACTGAAAAGAATTATTAGATGTCATGGAAATGGATGAAGCTAGGTATTAACCAAGCTATTTACTTGTAAGAAGTTTTTATTTTACAAATTCTAACGTCCTAAAGACTGAATAACCTGCCAGCAAAATAAAATAAATAGACTAATAGATAGACCATTCCCCTACCACTCATGGACATACCTGGTCTCCCAGGAGGACCTTGGGGCCCAGTGTTGCCTTTAGGGCCTTCCAGAGCTGGACCCGGAGAACCAGGAGGGCCTGGGGGACCCTGTACACCAGGGAAACCTTGGAAGCCTGGTTCACCCTTTGGACCTGGAAGGCCAGGGTTTCCTGGAATGCCAGGTAATCCTTCATCACCCTTTTGACCTATGAAAGTAAAGTGACATGAGAGAACACATTAAATGATACTGAGCTATAGGCTTGTGTATAAGGCTAAAGCCATTCACACTTAGAGCAACTAATGAAATTGACTAGGGTCATTTCTGTCTACTGCAAAATCCCAACCCACCCGAAAACCTATTCTTCTTATTAAATATATGAGGGTACTTCCAAAAGTTGGTGGAAAGATTTATATTATCCTTTAATACTATTTTCCCACAAACTTTTGAAAGTACTCTCATACATATCTGTTATCAGAAGTATTATTAGAATATGTACAAAAATGTAGAACATAGAACAATGATCACATGACCAGTAACTGTGAGAAAAAAAAGAGAATAAAAGAGTATAAAGAATCTTCATGAGTAGGTTTAAGATTGCTGAATAAAATTCCTAAACAAGTGTTTTGAGTCTAATTTTGAGACCAATGGCAGATATGAATCTTCAGTGGTTGCTGTGTGTATCAGAGGACTATTCTACCCAAGGTTTATACTTATAATCTAGACAAACTGTTCTTAACATTTTTTTCCCACACCACTAACACTCTTACGAGCAATATAATAGTGGCACATTAAAGCAACAATTTCATGTTGGGATCATGAGAAAAATATCAGAATTTCTAGGAAATGTGTGTTGTTTAAGAAAAGCCTCCATAGAATAGACAAAGGTCATTCCAAAACATAAAGGTACATGTCTATATATACATTCAGCCCTTCTATTAACTATTTTGTGCTTACAATGAGAGTAAGCCCAAAATAGAGAAGGCAGATGTGTGCGTGCATATATCCATGCAAATATGCAAAATGTATATTAAAATGGGGTTTTTGCTTTTTGGTTCTCTGAACAGTACCATGGTGGTTGGCAAGAACAAGTGACTTACAAAGAGAGGCAAAAAGGGAGCCAAAAAGAAAGTGGATGACCTATTTTCTAAGAAAAATTGGATACTGTGAAATTGCCTGCTAAAAACACTAGTCACCAGGACTCAAGGAATCAAACTTGCATCTGATGGCCTCAAGGGTCATGTGTTTGTAGTGAGCCTTGCTGATCTGCAGAATGATGAAGCTGCATTTAGGAAATTTAAGCTAATTACTGAAGATGTTCAGAGCAAAGTCTCTTGCACTAACTTCCATGGCATGGATCTTACTTGTGATAAAATATGTCCCATGGTCAAAAACTGGCAGACCATGACTGAAGCTCATGTTGATGTCAAGACTACCGAAGATTATTTGCTTCATCTTTTTCTGTGTTGGTTTTACTAAAAATCCATGACAACCACATACAGAATACCTCTTTCACTAAGCACCAACAGGTCCACCAAATCTGGAAGGAGATGATAGAAATCAGGACCCGAGGGGTGCAGAAAAATGACTTGAAAGAAGTGGTCAATAAATTGACTCTAGACAGCATTGGAAAGGATATAGAAAAGGCTTGCTAATCTATTTATCTTCTCCATGATGTTATTGTTAGAAAAGTAAAAATGCTGAAGAAGCCCAAATTTGAGTTGGGAAAATTCATGGAGCTTCATGGTGAAGGTAACGGTTCTAGAAGTTAATGGGGAAGAGACAAGTGCTAAAATTGAATGAGCTGATGGATATGAACTACCATTACAAGAATCTGTTTAAAATTCAGACTTTTAATAGCAACAAATAAAAAGTCCTCTTTGCAAAAGAAATGTAGTTTTCAAGATATGTTTTTATTATTGGTACATATTTCTACAGAGTCTCCTTATACTACCTTGATACTGCTTCCATGGGGAGAAAAGAGTGGGTTTTTTTCCGGCTAAACACGTTTCAAAAAATTTAGTGAAATCTATCTCTTCCTATAACTTTGCTATCTTCTTTATCATTTCCTTAGCATTTATTTATAAAGTTAATAAAGAGATATCTACACACAAATTTCCTTAAGCATGCATTTTTATATAGCACAATTCTTTATACTAAGTTGGTAAATAAGAAATGCTTTAAGGTATAACTAGCTTTGAGTTTTCTGAGTCTGTATGTGTACTTTATAACAGTAAATTTTAGGGAGAAAAAATAAATATATTGGCAAATATTTTCATTTTATGGATTGACTTAGCATATTTTATTAAGGTTTACCAGAAAGTCCTGGCAGTCCAGGGGGTCCTGGGATTCCAAAGCCTGGCTGACCTATCAAGGTATAAAATAAAAAATCTCAAATACATAGTAATACCTGAAACAATGACAAAATATTTTCAGATCACTGAGGTTTTTATTAAGTGCTACAATGTATATTATATGAAACATGTAGAAGATATAATTCTAAAACAGAACTACAATTCTAACATGAGAAAACTATACAAACATATATTCTATTCGGGATGAGTATAAGTATAGTGTAAGTATATCTTTGTATATACTTATACCATATGAAAATATATAAATGGAATATGCATTGCATAGAGAAACAGAAATTTGAAAAAGCTGGGTAACTTCTTGTCATGAAAAGTTGTACAAGAAAGGATTATGGAGTTTTTCACAAGAGTAAGCAACTTGATCAACAAACATTATCATCTCAGGGTGAAGAGAAAGAAGGTAACTAGGAAGGGAAAACTGTGGTAGCTTAGAAGGTAAGAAAGAAGATATAACCTCCTTGTGGGTAAAAAGGGTAAGTTAAAGTAGACAAGGATGAAATTAGAAAGTTAGGACAAATGAGAAAATACAGAACCTGGTTCACCCTTCTGTCCAGCTGGTCCAGGAATGCCATCTTGACCTGGTTTGCCTTTTTCACCTGGAGGCCCCAGTGGCCCAGGACGACCTCCACCACCTAAAGAATAGAGTACACCAGGTTCCACCCATATTGCCAACTCCCTTTTCATTCCATATATCACATTCTTTTCACACTAGCTTCAAATAGTTCTATCCAAAAGATACAAAATGCCTCTGAGACACTCCTTTAAATTATGAAATCTTATTAAGTTGAAGCATAAAAAAATGAAGGGGGATAATAATAAGAAACAGCCAAATCATTCACACATCCCAAACCTTTCAGTTTCTCATTTTAATATGGCTTTGGAATATCCAATAGAATAAGGTGTGAGGGGTAGGGGTGGGGCTGCATTATATGCCTCATATGGGGCCAAGAGAAGTGATTTATTTTAGAAGTCAATGAACAAACAAAACTGCTACAGCCTGCCATTCTAAAAATATCAGAGCTTCTATCTTCTATTATAGGATACTTGAATTAGCTCTCCCTGGAAAAAAAGTAAGCCTAGAAAATAAGGCCCCATAATGATAATTTTAAGTAATTCTTATTGAGTTGTTCACTTTGTACCTAACACACAGTGCTAAGTGAACAATCACCATGTTTTCTTGTCTTGAAAATGTTCACAGCTGAACATGATTTGACTTTCCCAAATAAAGTATGATTTGACTTTCCCCAATTGAAAATGATGAGCCTTAGTTTTACAGAACAGCAAATGCTTATTTTTCATGCTTACCTATAGGACCAGGTTCTCCTGGAAGGCCAGGGTTCCCAGGGGGACCATTAATACCTTTCGGTCCAGGAATACCTGGAGTTCCTAGAGTAAAGAGCTCAATTTAAAAATAAAAGAAAAACTGCACTGATTTGAGAGCTACAACTCAGACTTACAATTTAGCATAGAAACAGTGAAGAACAAAAAGGAACTCAAAAGATGCTGGTGTTTGCTGGATATTTTAAAGAAGAATTTAAATTTTAAATTTATATATCTAGAGGCTATCATTCAATTATTCAAGGACTCTGAAAGTAAACACTAGCAGACAAATTTGGGAGGGAAGTAAAAACTTGAAGAATGACCAGAAGAACAGTGCATTAGTTTTCTATTGCAGTGTAACAAATTACCCCAAATTCAATGACTTTAAACAATACCTGTTTATTATGTCACAGTTTCTATAGGTAACAGTCCAGGAAGAGCTGAGCTGGGCTCTCTGCTTAGTATCTCACAAGGCCAAAATTAAGGTGTTGGTCTGGCTAGGCTCTTCTCTGGGGGCTATGGGGAAAGATGCACTTCCTAGCTCATTCAGGTTGTTGGCCAATTTTAGCCTCTTGGGTTTGTAGGACTGAGGTCCCTGTTTCCTTGCTGGCTGGCTGCCAGAAACTATTCTCACATTCTGGGGGCTACTCATATTTCCATTTTGTGGGCTTTATGCATCTGAACAATTACATCTTCCCTTATGTAGACTCTCTGTCATGCTTTGAATCTCTCTGACTTCCTCTTCTACCACCAGTTGGAAAAAACTTTCCACTTTTAAAAAGCTCATTGATTAAATGAGGTTGACCCTGAATATCTCCACATCTTAAGATCAACTGATTTGGGAGTTTAATCATACCTGCAAAATCCTTCCACAGAAGTACCTAGATTAGTCTTTGATTGAATAGCCAGGGCCTGAAATCTTGGTGAGGGGATCTTAGAATTCTATTCACTATATAAATAACAAATAAAAGTACGATACAAACATTTTCTAATGAATGCCAGCTAGGAGAATTTGCTGCCAACAGACTTCACTACAAGAAATACTAAATAAAATTTTTCAAAGAAAATGAACACGGAAGGTCCACATGTTAAGAGAAAAGCCCACATGCCAGGTCTAAAACATATACCTACAATTAAGGACAATGAAAATAGCCCTGCTCTAAAGAAGGCTAAAACTCCATAACTGCAAGATCAAGTTGATCCTCAGGTAATTGAACTGCCTGCTAGAACAATATTTAACATTCTTCAAGAAATTTAACAGAATCCAGAATCTCTATGCCACACTATCCACAGCATTCAGTATAGAATAAAAAATACCAGATGTGAAGACACTGGAAAATGAGACTTTTAACAAAGGAAAAGAACTACCAATGGAAACAGACTCATGGATATCTGGAATGTTGAAATAAGCAGAAAAGATCCTTAAAATAGCTATAATATGTTTTAAAAATCTACAGGCAAAGATGGGTGAAAAATGGAAAATTTCTGGAGAAATATGGTAGCTATAAAAAGAACCAAAAGGAAATCAAAATTTTTGTGGAGGGGATTAACAGCATATTGAACCCACCAGAAAAAATGGATCAGTAAGCTTGAAGGTAGTGAATAAAAACCATCCAAATTAAAGCACAGAAAGAAAAAAGATGGAAAAAACACAGCTATAGCCTCAGTGAACTGTGAGACAATATCAAGTAATCTAATATGTATGTAATTGCATTCCCAAAAGGAGAGGGAAAATGTGGCAGAAGAAATATATGAAGAAATAATAGCTGGAATTTTCCAAAGTTATTAATAACTGACAACTCTACAGATCGAGGAATATCAGTGAATACAGGCAAAATAAATACAATCTTTACTAGTCACAACAATAAGAAATGACTCAAACAAAAGACAGAGAGAAAATCTTAAATGTATCCAGAGAAAAGACAGACATAATGTAAAGGAGAAAAACAATAGAAATAATTGCTGATTTGCTATCAGAAAAAAATGGAGACCTTAAAGACAGTAGAGATGTGCTGAAAAAACAAATATCAAAAATAGATTTCTATATTTGGTTAAAAATTTTTAAAAATGAAGGCAAAATAAAGGCATTTTTATATAAATTAAAAGTGAGAGGATTTGTCACCAGCAAAGTCACTTTAAAATAAATGATAGTGGAAATATGTCAAGCTTTAGGGAATAACACCAAATGGACGTTTGATGCACAGGATGGTAAAAGAATGAAAATATATAGATACATATAAAAATTTTTTTTTTCATATTACATTATTTAGAAGTCAACAGACTGCTTAAAGCAACAATAACAGCAGTTATAATATTTATTACCTATATAGAAGTAAAATATATGAACAAAATCACACAAAACAACACGATATATAAATAAAATTATACTGTTGTAAGGATTTTATGTTATATGTAAAATGGTTTAATTTTAATTTAATGCAGAGTGTGGTAAATTAAGAATGCATATTGAAATATATGGAGAGACATATTTTAAATATATAGACAGGTAAATATTTAAAAATCTGATATATCTATATTGGTATTGGACAAAGAAGACTCCAAAGAAAAGAGTATTATGAAAAATAAAGAGGGCCATTACATAATGATAAAAGGATCAACTCTTCAAGAAGATATAAGTTTCCTGAATTTATATACCACTAATAAGAAAGCTTCAAAATCCATACAGCAAAAAATTGACAGAAATAAATGGAGAAATAGAAACTCCACAATCATATTAGAAATTTTAACATCTACTTCTCGGTAATCAGTAGAAAAATTAGACAAAAAGTTGGTAGAGATACACAAGATTTTAACAACTCTATCAACCAGCTTGACATAATGGACATTTATAGAACAATAAACACAATTGCAGAATACAAATTATTTTTAAGTGTACAAGGAAAATACACTCAGACAGACCTTAAGTTGGGCCATATGATAAGTCTCAACAAATATTAATAGTTAAATTACACAAAATAAACATTCTGACTAGAACAGAATTAAACTAAAAATCAGTAACAGAAAGATATCTGGAAAGGCCCCATATATTTGTAAATTGAGTAACACAATTCTAAATAACCTATGGATAAGAACAGAAATCAACAGGAAAATTAGAAAAAATTTCAAACTGAATGATAAAGAAAGCACAAAAGAACAAAGTTTGTGGGATTCAGCTTACACACTTCTTAGATGAAAATTTAGTTTCAAATACATCTATTAGAAAAGACAAAGCTGAAAAACCTATGATCTAAGCTTCCAACTAAGGAATCTAGGAAAAAAACAGCAAAATTAAATTTGTAGAGAGTAGAAGGTAGGAAATAATGATATAAGCAGAAACTAATGAAATAGAAAGGAAACAGTAGAAAAGATCAAATACAAAAGTTAACATTTAACGATTAATAAAATTTAATGAACACCTAACAAGACTGATTAAAAGAAAGAGAGAAACCAAAAATTACTTATATCAAAATATTTTTTAAATGAAGACTTCATACATATTCTGCAGAAATTAAAAGGACAAACCAAGGACATTATTAACAACTTTTGCCAATAAATTTAACAACTTAGACGAAATGGTCAAATTCCTTGAAAAACACAATTTATCAAAACTGACATAAATAATAATCTGAATAATGGTGTAACTATTAAAGGCTTTGAATATGAGATTAAAAATATTTTCACAAAGAAACTACAGGCCCAGATTTCTAAACTGATGAATTCTGATAAAACATTTAAAGAAAAAATGGAGAAAGAGAGAATACTTCTCAACTCATGAGGACAGAAAATCTCTATACCAAAATGTTGACAAGGATACTATGAGAAAGAAAAATCATAGGCCAATACTTCTCATAGCCATAGACAATTTAAAAAAATAGCAAATCAAGTTCAGCAATACTTAAAAACAATATATATGTGGCACGATCATCTTAGAGTTTACCCCCAAAATGCAAGGTTGTTTTGACATAAACTATAAATGAGTGTAATTCACTATATCAACTGAGTAAAGGAGGAAAAATACCCATAATAATCTCTGTAGATTCAGAAAAATGATTTAATAAAACTCACAACAATTCTTGATAAAAACTCTCAGTAAATTAGGAATAGAAAGGAATTTCCTTAATTTAATAAAACATATATACCAAAACCCTGGCACTAACATATTTAATGGTAAAACAGCAAATACTTTTCCTCTGAATTTAGGGAAAAAGATAAGTATGTTGACTATAACTGCATCTATTAAACACTGTACTGGAGGTCCTAGCTAGTGTAAGTAGGCAAGAAAAGGAAATTAAAGGTATGAAGAACTGAAAAGAAGTTTTTACTTCTTCAGTTCAGGTTTTACTCGGATGTTTTTACATCCGAGGCAATATGTCAGTTTACAAAACAAAACAAAAAATCTACACACAAACTCTTAGAATTAATAAGTGAAATCAACAAGTTTCCTATATACAAGTTCAATATTCCAAAATCAATTATTTCTATATACTTCCAACAAACAATTGAAAAACAAACTTGGAAAAGCAATACCATTTAAAATACCATCAGAAAGCATCAAATTTCCAGGGATAAATTTAACAAAAGATGTTCAAGATTTATAAAATGAAAAGTGTAACATACTGTTGAACTAAATTAAATAAATAAATGGAAATAACATATCCACTGGATTGAAAGATTTTAAAATTTGTTAAAATATCAGTTCTTCTCAAAATTATCTAGAGATTTATTATAATCTTAATCAAAATCCCTGCAGGTATTGTCTAATGGAAATTGATAAACTGATTTCCAAATTCATGCAAATGGCCAACACAAGTTTTAAAAAACTGGAAGAAAGTTGTAGTACTTACACTACCATATTTCAAGATTTAATATAAATTTATAGTAATTCAAACAGTGGTGTGTTAAAGCAAGAAAAGAAAATACAACAATGGAACAGAATAGAGAGTACAGAAATACACCCCCATATATATGGTCAATTGATTTTCTGGCAAAGGAGTGACTGCAATTTTGGCAGGGCACTCCTATTCTTTTAAAAATAATAGAGTGGAGGAATTGGATAACTGTGTGTAAAAACAATAAACCTTGACCCCTCTCTCGCAGTATAAGAATATTTTTATTTGAGAGAGATCATAAACCTATAAAAGTTTAAATATTAAACGTTATAAAAAAATTAGGAGAATATTCCCATAACTTTGAGCAAGCAAACATTTATTGAGTAGGATACAAAAACAATAACCATGAAGGAAAAGATTGATACACTGAACTTTATTAAAATTAACAACTTTTTTTGTTACACAACAGCATTAAGTAAAAGGCAAATCTGAGAGAACGTATTTACAATACATGTATCTGACAAAGGACTCATATTCAAAATATATAAAGAACTGCTCTGAATCAATAAGAGAAAAGGCAAACAACCCAATAAAAAATGAACAAAAAACCTTAGGAAGGTACTTCAAACAGATGCTGCCCAAATGGTTAATAAGTATATAAAAAGATGTTTAATACTGTTATTCATTAGGAAAATGTAAATTAAAACCTAAATAAAATACTCCTACATAACAGAATAGATAAAATTAAAAAGACTGTTGATTCCCAGTGATGGTGAGGATATGGGCAACTTTACATTCCATACATTGCTGGTGGGACCTTAAATTATAAAACCACTTTGGAAAACTGGCACCATTTACTAAGTTCAATGTATACCCACCCTATGACTTAGTAATTCCACTACTAAGTTTTTGTTTAAGAGAAATATAATCATAAGTCCACCAAAAGATATGTAAAAGACTGTTAATAGCATCTTTTTTCATAATAGTTCCAAACTGCAAAAACTCAAAAGCCCATCAACAGGAGAATGGGTAATTGACTGTGGTACATTTCTTCAATGGAATATTACACAGCAATGATGAAGAACAAACTACTGATATATGCAACAAGATAGATGAATCTTACAGACATAAAGATGAGTGAAAGAAGTTAGACACGAGGATACATACTGTATGATTCCACTTAAATGGATTTCAATAACAGGTAAAACTAGCTGATGATAATAGAAGTCATAGTCATAGTAGTGGTTACCTTGGGGTGGGGGATGAGGGAGTATTCCCTGTGAAGGAGCAGGGTAAATTTTATGGGATAAGGGAATTATTTTATATCCTGATATGTATGATGGATTCACAGATATATACATAGATAAAAACTCATCTATAGTCTTGTACACTTAAGTGTACTTTACCATATGTACATTACATTTCAAAAAAAAGGTTAAGAAAAAGATAACCAAAGACCCACTCATCCAGGCCACTGTACAATTAAAAAAACAAAAAACAAAAAAATACAAGCAAGAACAAGCAGGTACTATAATAATCTAGTTCAGACTACCTATTTGACTAAACTGCTAAATCCCTTTGCTTGAATGATTCAGTCCTTGCCATTTGTATGAACTGTATATTGTTTTACCAACAGTCACCAGCTGTGTGCCCGCATACAACTTTCTTAGAAAATCAGCAGCAGGCTAGGGCTTGGCAGTGTATATTATCACCTACAAAAATTGTAAGGCCTCTTAATTGATTTGCAGCTAGCAAAGATTTAAAAATGCTCTACCAATCAGACTCTCTACCCACAGGGATATTGCCCTGCTGAGTTCGTAATGCTCATTCTCATTTTATACGGAAAGAAATTTGAGGGGAAAAAAGGTAAAAAGCTAGTTTGAGATTATGTTGCTAGTTAGTATCCAATTGGGAAATAGAATGCAAGGCTGCCAAATAAGAAATTATTCTGTGATACTGGTTAGAGTAAACAAGGAAGGAAAGAGGAAGCGTTTAAGAAAAGGAATGTTACCTGGGAATCCAGGAAGGCCTGGTTGTCCTTTTGTTCCAGGGGTCCCTGGTAAACCAGGCAAACCAGTATCTCCCACAGAACCTTTGATACCAGGGTTCCCTGGGTATCCAGGAAGACCAGGTTCACCCTGAAAACATGAATAAAAAGATAAAACTGAAGTCTCTACATGACTTAGATTGTATAACAACACATTATTTATAGACCCTTTACTATACATCAGGCACTCTCCTAAGTGCCTTACACAAATTGCTTCATTTAATCACCACAATAGCCCTGTGAGTTAGGCTTTATGATCTCCATTTATAAATGAGAAAACTGAATCTTAGAGAAGTCAAGTGCTGAAGATCTTTATTAAGTGGCAGAATTGGGATTTGAACCAAAGTCTATCAGACTCCGAAGTTCATGCTATTCCCACGGTATGTAGATGCATCATTCTCATTAATCCTTAACATCCCTATTAGAAAGATACTATTATTATCCCCATGTTATAGTGATGCAGCTAGTAAGTGGTGGAATCTAGATTTGGATCCAAACAAATGACTTCAGAACCTGTGACTGTCATCCCTAGCAAGCTACAATGTAATTCATTGCTTATGATAAGCTTATCAACCAACAGCTACAGTAGTTTCTACTGCAAAAGGTAAATTTCATCTTAACATGAGGAAGTCTATTAATACTTCAGTGAAAACCTAAAATCCCACTTCTTCCATTGAGCCTTCTCAGACAAAGAGAGCTTACTCTAAGAGCTTAGGGTAGGATCTTATTCTGTCATATCAATAACAGTTTAGCATGTGCAAGTCTTATCTTTTTGATTATATTGAAAGTTTCATTGGGGGGTCAGAGACAATTCACATATAACCGTTTTTGCTCAGTAAACATTTGCATCATGTTTTCTTCTACTAGAGCCTTAGAAGAATTCATACTCACTTTCACAATCAAAACTAGTTTTCCTGAGTAACAATAAATACATTCACCACAACTCTACCACAGTGCTCACTGCCCTGCTTATAAGATCATGACCTCTCCAACAAAGTGCTAATGTTCAACATCACCTACTGAATGCTTCCTTCCTCACTTAGTGCTTACACCTGTCTAGGTGAAAAAGATATTTTATCTATAACTTGTGTGTTTTCTGCATTACAGTAATACCTTTTTAAACTAATGCTTTTTCTACTTAAATCCTACTTTTAAAACAAGAATCTACGACTGAGAATATATGCATTTTCATGAATCCTTATAAATCAAACATCTAGCTCATCTAGTTCATAATAGGTATACGATTAAATTTTGGATTGAATTGGTTCCATCTTAGATATTTACACAGAAAAGCTTTGAATGAACTATCATGATTCTTCCTGCTATTCATGAACAAATTAAATTTATATACCAAAATTTAAAGAAATAAGAAGAAAATTCTAATATTCTGCTAGTGGTATACCTGAAAGGCAGGAGTCAAACTCCTGATTATTTATGATACTATAGTCCAAGTATGTTAAATTCTACAAATATGGTAGTCCCTTCTTATCTGCAGTTTACTTTCTGTGGTTTCAGTTACCTGTGGTAGGTCAACCACAGTCCAAAAATACATATTCAATGGAAAATTCCAGAAATAATTCATCATCTTTAAATTGTAAGGTGTTCTGAGTAGCATGGTGCAATCTCATGCTGTCCTGCTCTATCCTGCCAAGGAGATGAATCATCCCCCTTTGTCCAGACTATCCATGCTATAATGCTACTGTCCTGGAAGTCAGTAGACACCTCAGTTATCAGACCAAAAAAACATAGTATTTATAGGGTTCAATACTATCCACAGTTTTAGGCATACACTAGGGGTCTTGGAACATATACCCTGAGGATAAGGGGGATTACTGTGACCCCAATCTCTAAGTTCAGCCAGCACTTGTCCCCAAATACAGTTCCTCTAATCATCCTTAAGGCCCTGCTCCTTCAAAACAAGTAAATTTTTAAAAGTAAGTAAATATTCTATTAGAGCTTCTCAAAAGGACTAGAATTTGCTAGCTTAAGCTTTATCTAACCTTCTATTATTCATACGCTTGCAGAAAAAACAATGAGTTTTAAAAAAGAAGAGTTAAAGAAGAAAGTGCTCAGAAAATCAAGAAATTAGCCAGGAATCTTATAAATCATTCTGATAAAGGAAAATTCAAGTCTATTTGCACTTCTAGCAAAAGCAAAAGCTAGAAGTGACCTGACTATACTTAAGCTGCAAATATCGACATTTGTTCTAATGTCAAACTTTGATATAATTCTGAAAATGGAATATATCATCCCTAATGAGTCAAATTTACCACTGTGAAACTATCTAACAAATACAGTGACACTGGAAGACTAGAGTGTTGTTCAACAAGCTTGAAACTAGAACTGCTTTCAAGGTCACTGATTTGTATCACATGCAGTCCATGTAGAAAAAGGAGTCAATTTGACATCTTCTTTGTTGTTAAAATTCAAATTGGTAATCTAAGAGTATTTGGAACGTGGTCAATCTCTAATACACCTTAGTAATAACATCTTCTCTTACATTCTCTGTGCTATAACCTAAGACCCAGAATAAAATTACAGGGTTGCCCCACTTTACAGAATAAAGACCGATAACAATCCTGAAAAAGCATTTGACAAAATTCAGCATTCATTCATGATAAAGACTCTCTATATATTAGGTACAGAAGGAAAGTATCTCAACACAATTAAAGCCATATATGACAAGCCCACTGCCAATATCATCCTGAATGGGGAGAAGCTGAAAGCTTTTCCCTTAAGAACAGGAACTAGACAACAATGTCTACTCTCACCACTCCTATTCAACATAGTATTGGAAGTACTAGCCAGAGCAATCGGAGAAGAGAAGGAAATAAAGGGTATCCAGATTGGAAAAGATGAAGTTAAACTGTCCCTGTATGCAGATGATATGATCCCATGTACAGAACAGCCTAAACACTCTAAAAACACCTCTTAGAGTTGATAAATGATTTCAGCAAAGTTGCAGGATGCAAAATCAACATGCAAATATCAGTAGCATTTTTATACTCCAACAATGAACTAGCAGAAAAAGAAATCAAGAAAGTTAGCCCATCAAAAGAACAGAATACCTAGGAATGAAGTTAACCAAAGATGTGAAAAATCTCTATGACAAAAACTACAAATCCCTGTTGAGAGAAATTAAAGAGGACACAAGAAGATGTAAAGACATCCCATACTCTTGGATCAGAATTAACATTGTGAAAATATCCATACTACCCAAAGTGGTCTATAGATTCGATACAATCCCCATCAAAATTCCAATGACATTCATGTCAGAAATGGAAAAAAAAAACAATTCAAACATTCATATGGAATAACAAAAGACCAATAATAGCCAAAGCAATCCTGAGAAAAATAAATAAATAAACAAAGCTGGAGGCATAACATTACCTGACTTTATTCTACAAAGCTACAGTAACCAAAACAGCATGATACTGGCATAAAAACAGACATATGGACCAATGGAAGAGAATAAAGAACCCAGAAATCAACCCACATGCCTACTGCCATCTGGCCTTTGACAAAGACACCTAGAACACACACTGGAGAAGAGACTGCCTCTTCTGTAAATGGTGCTAGGAAAACTGGATATCCATATGTAGAAGAATGAAACTAGACTCATACTTCTTACCTTATATCAAAATCAACTCAATACGCATTAAAGAATTAAATATACATCCTGAAATAATAAAACTCCTAAAATACAACATAGGGAAACACTTCAGGAAGTAGGATTGGGCATAGACTTTATGAATATGACCCCAAAAGCACAGGCAACCAAAGGAAAAATAAACGAATGGGATTATATCAAACTAAAAAGCTTCTGCACAGCAAAAGAAACAATTAACATAGTAAAAAGTCAACCAACAAAGTGGAAGAAAATATTTGCAAAATATACATCTGACAAAGGATTAATACCCAGACTATACAAGGAACACAAATAGCTTAACAGCAAAAAACAAAACAACAACAACAAGAAACAGAATTGAAAAATGGGCAAAGGTGCTGAATAGGCATTTCTCAAAGGAAGGCATACAAATGGCCAACAGACATATGAAAAAATGCTCAGCATCACTCAGCATCAGGGAAATGCAAATCAAAATCACATTGAGAAATCATCTCACTCCAGTTAGGCTGGCTAATATCCAAATGACTGAGAATAATAAATGATGGAGAGGATACAGAGAATAATAAATGCTGGAGGGAACCCTCCTACACTATTGGTGGGACTTCAAAATGGTGCAATCTTTATGAAAATTGGTATGGAGGTTCCTTAAACAATTACAGATAGACCCACCATATGACCTAGCTATTCCACTGCTGGGTATATACCCAAAGGAATGGAAATCATCGTGTCAAAGGGACACCTGTACTCCCATGTTTACTGAAGTACTACTTACAATAGTCAAGAGTTGGAACCAACTTAAATGCCCATCATTGGATGAGTGGATAAGTAAAATGTGGTATATCTACACAATGGAATACCACTATGCTGTAAAAAAGAATGAAATACTACCATTGGCAGCAATATGGATGGACTTAGAGAAAATTATATTAAGTGAAGTAAGCCAGGCACAGAAAAAGAAATACCACATGTTCTCACTTATATGTGTGAGCTAATAAAAATCAATCAATAAATATACAAACAAATAAACGGGGGTGGGGGAAGACACAATCACAATAATTCCTTGAATGTGTTAAGATAAGTGAACAGATATGATGTTGATGGGGGAGGGAGAGAAGGAGGAATTGGTAAAGGACATGAAAATCAACTACATTGTATATTGATAAATTAAAAAGTAAAAAAAATGAAAAACAGTTGGCGAGATAGCTAATATTTTTTGTTCTTGCATTCCATTGTAAAATTGAAGAAGCATTGCCACTGGAAAAAAACTGAGACAACAAGTGGATTTGGTGATAAAGGGAAAAAAACATATCTGGCTCTATAGCAGAAGTATTATAACAGAAGTCCATTAGTTGAAAATTGCAATATCCCACATAACTGTTAATTTTTTTACAACCCTATCTGTATTCGGAGATTAAAAACACCATGAATAATGTCATAAATAGGTTCTACTTTAAACAAAGAATATTACCAATGGGAGAAATTCAAGAGCGGATGCAGAGATACTCTTTTTTAAAAAAATGCTTTCTTGAGGTAAAATTTATATACAAAAAATTGTGCATATTTAATGTATACATTTTGATGAGTTTCAATACATGCATACACCCATGATACCACAACCACACTCAAAGTACTAAACATGTCCATCACCTCCAAAAATTTCTTTGTGTTCTTGTGCATGTTTTTCAATACAAGCACTTAATGTGAAATCTATCCTCAACATATTTTAAGGTGAACAATACCGTACTGTTAACTATAGACACTATGTTGTACAGCAGATCTCTAGAACTTATTCATCTTGCATAGTTAAAGCTTTATACACATTAAGCAACTGCTAACATTTTAATAAATAATAGAAAAGGTAGTATACAATAAGATCTTCAAGTCTGCATGTTATTACACTCTTCCAGGTAGTGAAATGTTCAGCTAACAGGGAAAAACTGATAAATAATGGCTCAATGCTGCCTGAGAGGCCAGAAGTTACCACATGAGATTCAGTATAAGTAGATGTAAGGTGATGAACTTAGAGAAAAATAACCTGAGCTAAGTGTATAGGATAATGAACTCTATACTATCCTTCGCCACCCAAAGAAGGAATAATAGCAAACTGCTCCAAACATCAGCCCAATGTAGCCAAAAATGGCTCAAAATGCTAAAGAAACATTAGAGAAAGAAATATAACTGATAAAATCATGCTATTCCATACTGCATGTGCAGTTCCAGTAACAACACCACATAAAATTACTTAAAATGTGTTCAAAATTAAATGCAAGAAAAATAACACCACCCATTTGTTCATCAAATTTCATTATTCTAGAACTAAACTACATCTTAAATAAAGATAGTAATTTTAAGACAAATTAAAACATTACATTTTATAAATAGAAACCTTGTGGGTTTTCCAATAATGTGCATAGAGTTTTAAAATAACTTTTTTGAGATGTAATTCACATACCATACAATTCATCCACTTAAAGCATACAATTCTTGGCTGGCTGGTTAGTTCAGTTGGTTAGGGCATAGCAATCAAGGTCACGGGTTTGGATCCCCAAACTGGCCAGCCACCAAAAAATAATAAAATAAAGCATACAATTCAATATTTTTAGTATGTTCACAGAGTTGTACAACCATCATCACAATCTGATTTTAGAAAAATTTCATTTTCCCCTAAAAGAAATCCTGTATCCGTAGCAGTCATTCCCCAGTCCCCTCTTCCTCTAGGCTCTGGCAAAACCTAATTTGCTTTGTTTATACAGATTTTCCTATTCTGGACACTTTAGATAAATGAAATCATACACTATGTGGTGTTTTGTGTCTGATTTATTTCGCTTAGCATAACGTTTTCAAGGTTCACCCACGTTATATCATGTATCAATACTTCATTCTTTTTAATTGCTAAATAATATTCCATTGTATGGATATAACACATCTATCACTTCACCTCGTTACCAGATTTTTCTGTGGGGTGAGAACGTTTAAGATCTACTCTCTTAACAAATTTCAAGCAATACAGTATTGTTAACTATGGTCACCATGCTGTATGTTAGATCCTCAGAACTTTTTCATCTTATAATTTTTTGTACCTTTTTTTGTTTGTTTGTTTGTTTGTACCCTTTGACCAATATTTTTCCATTTCCCCCTCCCCAACCACTGGCAACTACCATTCTACTTTCTGTCCTGTCTCTATAAATTTGACTACTCTAGGTACCTCATGTAAGTGGAATTATATAGTATTTGTCATTTTGTGACTGGCTTATTTCACTTAGAATAATGTCTTCAAAGTTCATCCATGTTGGAGCATGTATCAGAGTATCATTCTATTTTAAGGTTGAATAATATTCTATTGTATGTGTATACCACATTTTGTTTATCCATTCATCCTGCAATGGACACTTGGGTTGCTCCTACCTTTCGGCTACTGTGAATAACACTGCTATAAACATGGCTATAAAAATATCTGTTTGAGTCCCTGCTTTCATTCTTTTGGGTGTATGTATCTCCAGAATTAGAACTGCTGGATCATATGCTAATTCTGTGTTTAAATATTTGGAGAACTGCCAGACTATTTTGCATTGTGGCTGCACCATTTTCCTACCAGTAATGCACAAATGTTTCAATTTCTCCACACCCTCACCAACATACTTATTTACTGTTTCTTTTTTTGATAATAGCATTCTGAATGGGTATGAAGTGTTATCTCACTGTAGTATTGATTTGCATTTCCCTAATAATTAGTGATGATGACCATCTTTTCATGTACCTATTGGCCATCTGTACATCTTCTTTGGAGAAAAATCTATTCAAGTCCATTGCCTACTTTTGAATTGGGCTTTTTGGGTTTTACTTGTTGTTGACATATAAGAGTTCTTTATAGATTCTGAAAATGAATTCCTTAACAGATGTGTGATAAGCAAATATTTTCTCCCATTTTGTGAGCTGCCTTTTGATTCTGTTCGCAGTGTTTTTAGATGCACAGAAGTTCTAAATTTTAATGTAGTCCAATTTGTGTATTTTCTGTTGTTGTTGTTGCCTGTGCTTTTGGAGTCATATCAAAGATATCATTGCCAAATCCAAAGTAATGAAGCTTTTGCCCCATGTTTTCTTCTACGAGTTTTATACTTTTAGGTCTTACATTTAGATATTTGATCCATTTTGAGTTATTTTTCATATATGATGTAAGAAAAGGGTCCAACTCCATTCTTGTGTATGTAGACATCTAGTATTCCAATATTCCCAGCACCATTTGTTGAGGAGACTGCACTTTCCCTATTCAGCACCCTTGTCAAAGATCATTCGACCATATATGCACGGGCTTATCTTTGGGCTCTCTATTCAGTTTCATTGGTCTACTTGTCTATCTTTATGCCAGTATCACATCTCTTTCTCTCTTTCCTTCCTTCTTTCCTTCCTCCTTTTCTTTTTATCTTTTGTAGCTGGCTGGTACAGGGATCAAACCCTGGACCTTGGTATTATCATCAGCACCATGTTTAAACCAACTGAGCTACTGGCCAGCCCAGTACCACTCTGTTTTGATTACTGTTTCTTTCTAATACGTTTTGAATCCAGGACATGTGAGTCCTCCAACTTTGTTCTTTTTCAAAATTGTTTTGGCTGTTCAGAGTCCCTTGAGATTTCATATGAATTTTAGGATGAATATTCAATTTCTGCAAAATATGCCAATGAGATTTTGATATGAGTTGCATTGAATCTGTAGATCACTTTGGGTAGTATGGACATCTTAATATTAAATATTTCAATTCACGAACACAAAATGTCTTTCCATATACTTGTGTCTTCTTTAATTTCTTTTAGCAATATTTTGTAATTTTCAGTGTACAGGTCTTTCACCTCCTTGGTTAGTTTTATTCCTATTTGATGTTATTGTAAATGTAATTGTTTTTTAATTTTTTTTCAGATTGTTCATTGTTAGTGTATATAAACACAACTGATTTTTGTGTGTTGATTTTGTATCCTGCAACTTTGCTAAATTCATTTACTATTTCTAACAGTTACTTTTTTATGTATGAAACTTTTATAAAGTTTTGTACATATAAGATTATGTCATCTGTGAACAAAGGCAATTTTACTCCTTTCATTCCAATTTGGATCCCTTTTTTATTTCTTTTTCTTGTTTAATTGCTCTGGCTAGAACTTCTAGCACTATGTTGAAAAGAAGTTGTGAAAGTGGGCATCCTTGTTTTGTTCCTGATCTTAGAGGAAAGTTTTCAGTGTGTTACCATTGTTAGCTGTGAGTTTTTTTATTCATATATGGACTTTATTATGATGAGACAGTTGCCTTCTATTCCTAGTTTTCATCATTGAATGTTTTTATCATAAAAGTGTGTTAAATTAGTCAAATGTTTTTCCTACTTTACTTGAGATGACTGCATGAGTTTTTTCCTTCATTCTGTTAATGTGATATGTTACATTGATGATTTTTGCATGTTGAAACATCCTTGCATCCCAGAAATAAATCCCACTTGATTATAGTGTACAATCCTTTTAACATGCTGTTGAATTCAGTATGCTAGTATTTTGTTAAAGATTTTGCCATCAAAATTCATAGGAATATTGGTCTGTAATTTTCTTTTCTTCTAGTGTCTTTGTCTGGCTTTGGTAATAGTGTAATCCTGGAATCATAGAATGAGTTTGGAATCCATTGTTGGGAGATTTTTTATTACTGAGTCAATCTCCTTACTAGCTATAGGTCTATTCAGATAATCTCTTTCTGTGATTCAGTCTTGGTAGTTTGTGTGTTTCTAGGAATCTGTCCATTTCATCTAGGTTATTCAGTTTGTTGGCATACATTTGTTCACAGTACTTTTTATGTCTTTTATTTTTGCAAAATTGCTAGTAATGCACCCTCTTTTATTTCTGATTTTAGTTGAGTCCTCTCTTTATTTCTTAGTCAACCTAGCTAAAGTTTTTCAACTTAGCTGATCTTTTTGAAGAACCAACTCTTGATTTTATTGATGCCCTCTATTGTTTTTCTATTCTGTATTTTATTTATCTATACTGTAATCTTTATTATTTCTTTCTTTCTGCTAGATTTTGGTTTAGTTTGTTCTTTTTTCTCTGGTTTCTTAAACTATAAAGTTAGGTTTTTGATCTGAGGTTTTTCTTATCTAATGTAAGCATTCACAGCTATTAATTTCCCTTTTTAGCATTGCTTTTATTGCTTCCTATGAGTTTTGGTATGTTGTAGTTTCATTTCATTTATTTCAATATATTTTTAAATTTTCCTTGTGATTTCTTCTTTGTACCATTGGTTGTTTAAGAGTGTATTGTTTAATTTATACATATTTGTAGATTTTCCTGTTTACCTTCTGCTGTTGATTTCTAGGTTCATCCCATTGTTATTGGAAAAGGCATATTGTATGATTTTAATCTTTTAAAATTTATTAAGACTTATTTTGTGGCCTAACATATGGTCTATTCTAGGGAATGTTCCATGTGCACTTGAAAAAATGCATATTCTGCTGTTGTTGGATGGAATGGTCTGTATATGTTCCATTAGGTCCAATTCACTTTATGCATTTAAAAAATTGGCTTACTTGCTTTCTTATTGAATTGTAAGAGGTCTTTATGTATTCTAGATGCAAAATGCTTATCTGAAATAAGATTTGCAAATATTTTCTTTTATTTTGTAGGTTGTCTTTTCACTTTCTTGATGGCATCATTTGCAGCAAAAAAAAATAATAATAATGTAGTCCAATTTATTTTTTCTTTGGTTATTTGTGCTTTTGGTGTCATAGCTAAGAAACAATTACATAACACAAAGTCTGAAGGATTTAGTCATCTTTTCTCCTAAAATTTTCATAGTTTTAGCTCTTATATTTACGAAAATGATCCATTTGGAGTTAATTTTTTATATGGTATATGAGGTAGGGGTCCAAATTAATTCTTCAGCAGATTGATAGATATCTTCTTGTCTCAGCACCATTTGTTGAAAAGACTTTTATTTCCCCCTTTTAATTGTCTTAGTACCTTTGTTGAAAATCAGTTGACCAGAAGTGCATGGGCTTACTTCTAAATTCTAATCTATTCCATTGATCCCTACATCTATCTTATGCCAGTACCACAGTTTTGATTACTGTAGCCCTATAGTAAGTTTTGAAATCCACAAAAGTGAGTCCTCCAAATCTGTTCATTTCAAGTTTTTTTTGACTATTCTGGGTCTCTTCCATTTCCATATGAATTTTAGGATACCCTCGTCAATTTCAGCAAAAATTAAGATAAGGATTGCATTAAATCTGTAGTATAACTAGATTTTAAGAAGGAGTAATGGAGCTTAGAATCATTAGGCCATATTAAAAGAATGTTACAGATTCATACAGTCATGCACTGCATAACCACATTATGGTCAATAACAAACCATATATACAACAGTGGTCCCATAAGATTATAATGGCTCTACCATGTAATCCTAGGTGTGTAGGAGGCTATGCTATCTAGGTTTGTGTAAGTATACTCGATGACATTTGTACAATTATGAAGTCAAGTTCCATAGTCATTAAATTTAAGAGTTGTAGAAATCTTTGATACCATCTATTCTAGCCTTCTCATTCTAGATATAAAGAAATACTATGGATTGAGTGGTTTATGATTTACAATGTGTTTTTTAACTTCACTGAAGGCTTACAATAACTGTGCAAAAGGTAGGATATTTTTTCTTCTACCCATTTTACTGACAAGGTACTGAAGATACAGAAGAATTAAGTGACTTACCAAGGTCATGTGTACAGGACTCAGACTCCTGCCTACTGATTCCCTGTCCAGGGTTCTCAGTATACTGTATTAGTCATGCTTTTTGACTAACAAGGATGCTGTCTCATAAACTGTGTCATTTATAAAACAAACCACTGATCTGATCTTTCACCATTCTCCCTATTTCTTAACAACTCAGTAATTACAGAAATTTCTCTTATGCTTATCATCCCCTAATCATATGTTTCCTGAAACTTTTCTTCACCTCTTCCTTCATAATATAGGCACTATTCATTTTACATGGTAGTGTGGGACTATGAAAATGAATATGCAAGCCAAAATGATGTAAAGTGATCTTAATAATCAATGGGGAAAATTCTGATTATTCCATGATATTTAAATATTTTTTACCAAAACATTAAAATCTCTCTTAGGTTGGCTGCTTAGCTCAGTTGGTTAGAGCACAGCCATATAACTTATAAAGTCATGGGTTTGGATTCCCGTACCAGCCAGCTCCAAAAATCTCTCTTAATGTCAGTTATATATACATGCATAGGAAATGAAAAAATAGTAAAACCAATATTTATTTAGTACACTTTAGTTTTAAATATTATAAACATTGAGAATTAAACTATTTTATTTCTTTGTAAAATACTTACCAAGAGTAGTTTGAACAGTGTCTCCCTTCTTCTCATCATATAAATTACAATATGGAGCACACATCTTTTCTATACCTTGACACAGAAATTGTCACATAGTTTACTAAGCTTGGATCAGCTTCCAAAGTTTTAACCTTTACACCTTCAATCTTGTAAAATATCTCCAAGAGTTTCCTTAATGAGAAGTTTTTTGATGGTGACACTTCCTCTGTGACATCTTCATCTTTTTCATCAGTGCTACTTTCTTCATTTATGTTGATAAGTTTGCCTTCACTAAGTTTGGCTGCAAATCTAGAGTCCTCAAATGGTGGCAGTGTCTACATTCCTATGGCTGGCTATTTATTCTATAATCACATTTACATTAGATTCAAATTTCACTTCCAATTTTATCACTTTCCATGTTTTTTGCTGCACTTTCTTCTTTGTGGGCCAATTTTCTCTTTTGATTACCCATTTTTGTAAAACGTCACATTGGTTTATCACTGGGAGACAAGGAGGCAACACAACTACATGCTTTGCTGTCAGTGCATGAACTGAACAGATGCACAGTGACTAATCATTGACAAAATTTGATAGAAGTGAAATGACTCCTCACTGATCATAATGCACATCTGTTATTTACATGGTGATTTATGGACTTAAGAGTTAATATACCATAGTAACTGAAATTTTAACCATGTTGTTGTGGTTTGGTATTATTTAAGTAAGTCATGGTAACTGAAATTTGTGCATACCAGAACTGTACAAAGCAAGGATTGCCTGTGCCTCATAGAACTGAGCTATAAAACCTTATTTTTCAATTTGTCGCCATTCTAAAATATAATAATACCATTCAAAAGAAACAACAGGCTACTTTATATTATTTCCTTGTTTTATCAGCTCTGTAAGTTTCCAAATTTAGTGTAGAATTTCTTATAGAAATATACTTGTAGGCCACATAGAAAAACTAGAAGTTAGCCATGTGCCTGAAGAGTTGGATATACCTTGGACTTTTGCCAACTGAAACATGTTTTTCTGCTACCATCCATTATAAATTCAGAGATTTAGTATGACCATTTTGGTTCCATTACACAAATGTTAAAATTCACTCATTCTAGAAAAAATATGTATAAACAAATTAAAAATATTTTTTAAATGGAATTTTTTTTTTTTTTTTNCCGGCAACGGGATCGCAACCCTCGGTGTTGCTCCCGTGCCTCGCTCAGCCAGTGAGCGGGAACCGGTCTGTATGTGGGATCCGAACCCTCGGGCGGGAGTGCCGCCGCGCTTCCCAAGTGGCGCACTATCCAGTGTGCCACTGGGCCGGCCCTAAATGGAATTTTAAATCAGTGAGTAAAGAATGGAATTTGTAAAAAGTGGTGTTGAGCCAACTGGAAAAATATTGAGTTCCTCACCTCACACAACAGACAAAGAAATGCAGATGGATTAAGTATGTAAATATAAAAAGCTAAATCATAAAAATACTGGAAGAAATATATAAATCTATTTTTATAATATTAGAATGTGGAAATCTTCATAAGTAGAAAACTTTTTTAAAAACCCAAAAACTCATAAGTCAGGCCTCAAGCCTTGAGTATGTCTTTCTCCCTCCTCCCTCTAAATTGATGTACTTCCTATTTCAGTGACAAAACATAAACAATTAGAAAACTAGGCTCCTGATCTTTCCCATGAAATAGAATTGAAAGATAATATGAATCTTTCCATGAACTTTTTGAAGACCACTCACATATGCATTAAAAACCTTTTCTGGAAGAGTACATAAAAAACTGTTAAAAGTGGTTACTATGGTGAAGAAGAACTGGTGATTTGGGGTTTGTGAACATGTAGAAAGAAAATTTCACATTTTACATATTTTCATACTGGTTGTATTTTATTTTATTTTATTTTTATATACTTTTTAATTTATGTTTTAATAGCATATTCATTGTTACAAGTCATTCTTATTCTTTATGCCCCTTATCCAATCTCCCCCCTCCCTCTTCCCCCTTCTCTTTCCCCTCTCCCTTCTAATAACCATAGATTTGTCCTCTCCTTCAGATAGAGTAACTATTCCTCTGTTGGTTTGTTGTCTAGATGATCTGTCCAGTACAGAGACAGGTGTGATCAAGTCCTCCCCTATTATAGTAAATCAGGTGCTTCTTCTAGTACACTGGTATGTGCTCTATGGAGATAATTTTTTTTTTTGGTCTCCACTGGTGTCTCTCCTTGTGTCAATGCAGTTGAGAGTCTAGTGTGCCATCTGCACAGTGGCTGTGACTGTTGCTATAGAGACTAGCCATTTTTGTGACAGCCATGGCAACTGCAGTGGCTATGGTGGGCTACATGTATGGAAATGATGTTTTTGGTGTGCTCCTTACGTGGTTATGGCTGGGTTGGCTTTCCCCAGGTCCATGCCTCAGAACCCCAGTGGGGCCCCAGCGCGGTGGCAGCAGCTTGCCTAGTTGTGGCAGAGTTCAGCTTCCCGTGTCTCCATGCCTGATTCTAAGATGTTGTTGCCGAGCAGTTGGGGGTGTGAGAGAGAGGGAAAGGGGGAAGAGATGGGGTGGGAACAGGAGGAAGGAGGGGGAGCATATCAAGGCCCATGGTACCCCCCTCATTCAAGCAGAGGAGATCAGGAGGCTTCCAGAATGGGCCAAGTCATTGCTGGGCTGGTTACAGATGTCAGGGGGGCATGGCTGAAGGTCAGGAGCCTGGGGCACTTCCTGTAGTGGCTTGGTGGTTGTCACTGGGCTGGTTGCAGATGTCAGGGGTGCTTGGCTGAGGCCCTCAGTCCCCCACCAGCCCAGCTAGGGAGCCTGGGTGCTACCAGCAGTGGCTCAGTGGTCATCACTGGGCTGGTTGCGGATATCGGGGGTGCATGGCTAAGGTCTTTGGCCCCCCACCGCCCTGGCTCAGGAGCTCAGAACGCTTTCTGTGGTAGCTCGTTGGTCATTACTGAGCTGATTAAGGATGTGCTGAGGCCCTCGGTCCTCCACCCTCCCTGGTTGGGAACCCAGGGGCTTCCAGTCCTTCTAGGTTTTATAGGTGTTCTTTGGTGGTATTAGACATTTACTAGTTAATACTGGAACTGTGATCTGTGGGTCTTTTGTTTTTTCTTTCAGTTCTGTGTTGGATTATACACTGTTCCCACCACTTAAACTCTGCACTGGAACTAACTTGTTGTTCTTTGCTTACTTGTAAAATAGGAGAACTTCCTGAGGGACCAGCACTTGAGCACTGTAGTTGAGCTAAGCAAAATTGCTTCATTGCTGCTGATTCCCTGGGGAAGGCTTTTTGTGCAGCTCAGGTTTTAATTGTTGACCTTGTATGTCTCATGAGGTCTGGCACACCTAGGTTGTGTGGAAACTTTGTTCTGGGCCTGAGTCTTTTCAGCAAACTGCACCCCCTGCAGTTCTATATTTCTGACCAGTCTCCACTGAGTGGTCCTATGCTGATTGAAGGGCAGATCAGCTGTCCATGCTGTGCCCCAGTGTTTCCCCAGTGTGGTTGTGTCCACCACTGCCCACACTCCAAACACTTTCCATGGGACAGGCCATGCACCAGTCCTTTGTGATGACTCATCAGCTGCTGAGTGGCTCCTTTTTTCTGTTGTCTATGGCTCCTCACTCCTTTGTGGGTCCATGGGAAACTTGTTAGTAGTCTTGTTGGCCTGGGGGCCATCTAGGCTCTCTTCTCCCCTGCAGCCTCCAAGCAACTTCATACGAAGGTACACAGCTGCAGCTTTTGCCAGCTCTTGTTCTATGTGCTCACCAGCTCCAGCCTTGAAGTAGCCGGGGCTCGAAATGGTGGGAGTGATCCTTTCTTTTTCTCATCGTGGCTTCTCCTTCCTTCATGAACTCCATGGGTCTCTCCTCCTCTTCCCCTGAGCTCTAGCAGCCACAGTTTGGCTGTCATTGCTTTTTAATAATTGTAAATTGGTTGATTTGTGGGAGAGAGTGATGCTGGAGACCTTCTATTCCACCATCTTGACTGAAAGCCCATGCTGGTTGTATTTTAAAATCAAGCTCATATATCGCTATTATAAAAACTTTAAAAGGCAAAAATTTAAACACACTAATCCTTTGACCTAGAGATTTCACTTTTAGATAGCTATCCAGTACAAATAATTATATATATGTCCACAGATGCAATGGAAAATGACATGGAAAATGTCCAAGAAATATTTAAAAAGAAAAAAAAAGATATAAGTGATAAAGCAAGGTACAGAATAGTGTGTATACTTTGACTCTACATATATACAATGTGTAGAAAAAATAAAATTCTATATGCATATATGCAAATGTGCAGAACAAGGAATTCAAATTTATACACCAACTATTGTCAGTTGGCCTCTCTCTATGAGGAAGGGAATGGTAAAAAGAGGATGGGACATGGGGTACGAAGATTTTCACTTTTATTCTTTATATGTCTGTAGTATTATTTTTTAATAAAAGTATGTATTACTGGTAAAGGTAACTATAATAGAAAAAAATTAAAATTCACTTCAAAAACCTTTACATTGTTAAACTGGAATTAATAGGCAGAAACTTCTCTTATCTCTTATGAGGTGACCAACTGGACAATACTTTTTTTTGTATAAGGAAATTATCTTTAAAATGTAATTCAGTAAATTCTTATTTCAGGGGGAATTTTCACTAATTCAATGCAAGTTGAGTACCACAGTTCCTTTTCTAATAGACCTGAGCTCTGTGGTCTGACTATATGATTAAGAGTGTTATTTACTACATTTTTACTTCAAACTAATAAGTAGTTGTCAATAAATTCTTGTTCAGTCCAATGATTCTTTTTTAAAATTTTTGTTTATGACTGGCTGGTTCGGGGATCTGAAACCATGACCTTGGTGTTACAAGGCTGCACTCTAGCCAACTGAGCTAACTGGCCAGCCCAATTTTAAAACAATCTCTAAATTTGATTACTTGAGAAATACTACCAAAGTTTTCATGCTGACTAGGAAAGTAGAGGGAAATGTAAAACAGTACTTATTTATTTATTCATTTATTGTAGTAAACATATATAACATAAGAATTTCAATTTTAGGCATGTGTAAACATATAATTGTATGGAATTAATAACAGTCACGATGCTGTGTAACCATTACCTCTATTCCAAAATATTTTTGTCATCCTAAACATAAACTCTGTACCCAGTAAGCAAAAACTGTATTTAGAGAACTACCTCAGATAGGCAGTTAGGAATACAACTACACTTTTATTAACTGCTTATTTTGTTTATAAGTCTTTTCAAATTAGTTAATAATAATATTAGGACAAAGACCAGCAACTCCATTACTAAAAAGGGAAAACTATAACCAGGCAGAACTCTGCCTTTAGTTTACTGAAATATACTCAGAGATTAAGATAGAAGAAAAACAAAGAAACCAGAAAGTTTTTTTTTTCTCTTTTTATGGACTCCGCCACAAACCTTAAAACATATCTTCCTACAGTCAAAGAAAAAAGAGAAGGAGCAAAACTCTTACCCAGAAAACACCATGTCATTCTATAGTTCAATGAAGAATTAGGAACAAGCCCATTGTTAAAGAAAAATCACATCTGCTCAAGCATATGCATAGAGTATGATTACCTTTGGGCCAGGAAGGCCTGGAAGACCAATGACTGAAACACCAGGATCACCTTTGCCTCCTTTCTGTCCAGGTACTCCTGGGGAGCCAGGTTGTCCAGGAACTCCAGGAGGTCCAGGGAGCCCTTTTACACCCTGAGGGCCTGTTGAAAATACATAATATATAATATTTTACAAAATATTTTTATTCATGGCATAACTAAGGTGCAAAGGATCAAGCAAAAAGGCTTTTTAAAAAAACACTGCAAACTCTGAGTTATATAATAATAAGCTTCACAACCAGGATTATATAAAAGCCTATTTTTAAAAAAAGTTTAAATGAAAGGGGTAAAATTGGAGAACGGAGGTGTTTGTAAATTCTAATGTCTATGGTTTCTAAATCTCAGCCCCTTAATTCCCACTTCAAATATTTGTGTAATGAGTGAGCTCTACCCACTGATAGCTCTACCCAACTTAGATATTGTCTCAGCCTGATTCTATCAACACTAGTTTCTTTTCTGATTAAAAAGATAGTGAGCCACCTTTCATTAATGGGACTAAATATATGGGAGATTTTCATCACTCACCTGGAAAACCCATATCACCTATGTTTCCTTTAAGTCCAGGAGGTCCAATAAGTCCTGGCTGACCAGGGAGACCAGGGTTACCCTTGGGACCTAGAAAAGTCAAGTTGGTAAATTTAAGACAAGTCAGCAATATTAAGGTTGCCTGGTTTCTTGGAATGGGTAGTAATTAAAACGTCAGCATGGGATTAAATGGATTAAATCTTAATATATGATTAAGGTCCACAGATATAACTCAGCATAAAACAGGCAAAGGTACCCAAGTAATTTCCGTAGGAACATATTTCAATAAAACCATGGTAATAGAGATTTCCTAAATGAAAAGTTTTTATTAGGACACCTTGCTTCTTGCACTAAAACAATTCCAATTACCTGAAGTTTTATTTGTTGGATTTATATAACTACCCTTACTGTATTTTCACAGATGAATCCAGTATAGTTAGTCTGTTTTTAAAAGATTCAAAAATGGCTTTCCCATGTAAAGACTGAGAAGAGGAAGAGGAAAGGTGGTACCTGTCATGATATAGCCTAAGAATATTAGGCCAGGGAGAGATAAGGGTTGATGGAGAGGTAGTGGGCAGTCACCCCAATGGATGTGGCTGCTCTGTTTGCACATTCTTCCTAGAATGTAGGTGCTTGAGTTCTGTGGTGTCATTTACACATTTTCCAAGGACCACAATATTGCCTTAAACATTTTTTTAAAATTCTTTCTTTCACACTGACCTCCAACTGAGAGAAGAGAATGCAGAATATGTGAGGGAGAGATGGGGAAGAAATTTTTCTTTCCAACTACACCAAGGCAATGTGGTGTGAAATCCAGAGCAAACACTGAGCTTAAGGGATCTTACAAGAATAGGAACCAATGGCTCTTTATTTCCTTAGGGGCCAAACTAAAAGAAAATGGCTTAAGAAGCAGTAAGAAAGAGTTTTATTAGGAATAAGAAAAGAAAAAGGGTGATTAATGATATAACAGACTACCAAAGGAGGTTATGAAATTTTCATCCCTAAAAATTGTTTAAAGTAGAATTGGCATGGGCCGGCCCAGTGGCGCACTGGAGAGTGTGCCACTTGGGAGTGTGGCAGCGCTCCCGCCGAGGGTTCAGATCCCATGTGGGGACCGGTTCCCGCTCACTGGCTGAGCGCGGTACGGGCGCAACACCGAGGGTTGTGATCCTGTTGCCGGTCCCCCAGTATGGGCGTGACACCGAGGGTTGCGATCCGTTACCGGTCAGTAAAAAAAAGACAAAAAGGAAAAAAAAAAAGTAGAATTGGCAGCCATTTGTTTTACGTAGTTTAATGGTTGACTTGTCTGAAGGCAAAAGACTGAAAAAGGTAAATTCTTCAGGCTCCTACTAGATAATTGTTTTATTGAAATATGTTGCAATATATGTAATAAAACACAGCACCCCCAGTGCCAGCCAGGTGCCAAAAACAAAAAACAAAACAAAACAAAAAAACAACAACAAAAGAACAGCACCTTACTTGGATCGTAACTTCTGATTCTGTATATACCCTGCTGCTACAAAATGCAGAAGCCAAATGAGCAAAGCAAAATATGCTACAAATCTTGTCTGTTGAAACTTGGGTCAAATGGCAACATTTTTGCCAAAGGTGAGCTCCAAGCATATTATCATGACATATCCAAAGCAACTTCAAATATGATAAATACATAATTATTTTTCCAGAGTTCAGGGTAAGCCATCCAATTGCTACAGGTTGTCTATCATACTCACCTGATGGTCCTGGTAATCCAGGTTGCCCACTGAGTCCAGGTTGTCCTGGTTCTCCAGGCAAACCCTGGTAGCCTTTTGGCCCTGGAACTCCAGGAATACCTTCCAAGGATGAGTAGAAGTGAAAAGTTAGGCTGATATCATTAATCAATTAAATGAATCTGGCAAAGCAAGCTACCCAAGTTTTGAACTGTAAGTGAAATAGAGAAACGGATGATATTCTGATATAGTATGAATCATTAGCACCAAACTCATACTAAAATCTCCCACTTCTTTTTTACCTACACCAACAAATTCAGAGCCCTCAGTATTAAGTCACTTTCCCTTATGTGCTTCAGTTCTTTATGCTGTGAAATGAAGAAATTGGGACAGATCATCCCTAGGCTATCTTTCAGATTCTATGACTATTTTATAACCCTATAGTAACCCTATAATATATTTATAACCTTATAGTAGAGGTCAAGTATAATTTACCGCCCCTATTGTACAGAAAGCATAATTAAAAGAGAAAGAAGCCTTGAAAGGTGTGTTCCAAGAAAGACATTTCATTTCAGCAATGATAAAAAATTAGAAGGCCCTGCCTGTTTCATGGCTACACAAAAAGCTGCAACACATTACATTTTTTTGAGGAAAAATGCCACCAAGTCCTGCTCATAGGGAAACTTATAACCTCTATGAATACATACACACCCACGTGTACACTTGGATTGAAAATATTAATGGCGAGAACACAAAAACAGTCACAAATTTTACTATAAGCTGCAAATAAACATATCTAGTTATAAAGTTCCATATTGTCTGAAAGGCTATTCTATATAGATTGGGTTGTGTTTATATATTGATTTATGCTTATCCATGTTTTATGAGGTTTTGTTATGAACATGTTATACATCTATAAAAAGAAAAAATAATTTTTTAAATTTACAAAACCCACATTCTACTTCACACTTTATTTGCTTCTAATAAAATAATTATAATAACACAGTTGTTCCCTAGACCTACTTTCAATGACTTCCCCCAAGGCTGAGCCTGGCTGTTCATAGTCCAATACTTGTTTATTCTGCCAAGGTAAAGTAACAATGAATTGTACTTAAAAGCCAAGTGTGATATAGATATCAAAACACTGTAGTATAACAATGCACCATTCATCCCTAACTGGCTTCAAGGAAAAAAAATGAAAAGGACCAGCAAGTTTTCTAAACACTAAAATCTGTTTTCCAAGTGATTGTGGCCATATATCCTTTTCTCTCTACCACATCCTGTACTACTTTCTGGAAGGCTTGAAGGTGACTGCCTAAGTCTATTTTAAAACCTTCACTCGTGATAGGTAAACTACAAAGAAAATAAACAAAAGTTGATGAGTGTAACAGTACGACTCAAGTGAAAATTAATATTCATCACCAAAATTTGATGCATCTAAGTGCCTTTTGTTGGTGAATTCTGTATTACAAGTTACTTTTCATGCTATTGATAAATTAAACTTCACATACGCCAGAAAAAGTATTCATTCATAAATGCTTTCACTCACCTGGTAAGCCAGGTTCCCCCTTTTCTCCTTTAGAGGCCAGCAGATCTGGATCTATTGGTCCAGGAGGGCCTGGAAGGCCAGGCTCTCCTTTATCACCTTTGTCTCCTGCAGGGCCAGGAAGTCCTGGCTGACCCTGCATGCCATCATCACCTAAAATCAACATATGTGGGGAAGACACAATAGATCACTTTTATCCATCCAGGATTAATGCATATAAAGATTATTCATATGTTTCACAGTTGGTAGGCTGCTGGCCACCCAAAACATTTATGCATCTAAGTTATCGTCTGTGAATCACTTGAGCGAATACAATTTTACATTCAAATGACAATTTCTCTTTCTTCTCAAATTCCTTGACAATGATAGAGACTAACTATAAGAAAAAATTCAAAGTTTAGTCCTTACATTTTGTTATTTTGAGCCAAGCATTTACCATGTTTCATGGTATCTAAACTAAGCATGCCACCAAATTGAAAACAAGACCTATTTAAGTGCCATATCACATAGAAACAAAACACAACTAAGCATTGCTTATTTTAAAGCAGTGAAATAAAGATATGCTGTATTGACATAAATCAATGTTTAATTTTCTCTCTCACACACATTTGCCAACAAACTCTGCATATTACCTTTAAGACCAGGAACTCCACTTCTGCCAGGAATTCCCAATGGTCCTGGTGGGCCTGGAGGTCCCATCATACCCATTTCACCCTTGGCACCTTTGAAAAATATCAATAAGTAACCTTTGCCTGTCTTTGACTTTGGATAGATGAAAAATAAGTTTTAAGATGTCAACTGGAAAACTACTGATGGTTAGAGGGAAGGCACTCTTAAGTTTTACCCCTTTTCACCTGCTGTAACCTTAGTGCCCACTATTACTAATACCCATGAATAAAGAGACTCACTGTAGTAGCTAATCTCCAGAAATGGCCCCCCAATGAACCATATTTCTCAGTATACACACCTTTGTGTAGCCTCCTCTCCTGTAATCTGAGCTAACTCTGTGCCTTACCCTTGACTAAGTGACACTGTTAGACTCCCAAGGCTAGATCATAAGAAGTCTTGCAGCTTCTATTCAGGGCTCCTGGAACACTTGCTTTTGACTTTTGGGATTCTTACTCTTGGAAGCCAGCTGCCATGGAAGGAGAGAAACTACCCTGATATAACCATAATGTGAAGACCCTAAGCCATGTGAAGAGGCACCATGGACAATGAGATGCCATGTGAGCCAAGGAACACCCAGGTGTCAGAGAAGTGCCATCTTGGAAGTGGATCCTTCAGCCCCTACCACTCCAGTTGGGGCCATATGGGTTAGAGATAAATGACTCAGTCAAGCCATCCCTTAAATTCTGATCCATAGAATACTGACCAAAATAAAAAGGTTGATTTAAACCATTAAGTTTTGGTGGTGTTTATTACATAGGAATCTATAACTGGAAGTCTCACAGAGAAAAAGTGCAGTGCAAATAGCAAAGTGAGTTTCCTGCAATCAAAGAAATTTAACATTCTTCCTTAAGGAATAGTGTCAGTCCAGAAAAGTGTAACATGAGTATAATCTACCAGAGCATATTAGCTTTAATTTCCTGAATCCAAAATCAGAGAAAACTTTAAACAAATTACCTGGAAATCCAGAGGCACCTGCTTTTCCCGGAAGCCCTGGTGATCCTTGAGGTCCCATAGGACCAGGTGATCCAGGGATCCCTGGATTGCCTCTCTCACCAGGGGGTCCTGGAACATCAAACCCAGGAGGTCCTGGATCCCCCTTCTCTCCTGGTACTCCATGTAAGCCTAGTTAATACAACACCAGTAATAACAAGTATTGAAACAGTTTAAAAATACGTAACTTGTTATTTTCTAGTAAACAAGTGATAGAATCCTGTGCATAATAAACCTAACAGTGAATTAGAGATACTTTTGGCATTATGCATTTAAAATGAGTGAAAACTCAAGCTTTAGGATTTTCAACATATTTTTGTACAACAGTGATTCTCAAATTATTTCTGGTGAAAGACCGATCTTTTCTTTTTGTAATTTTTTCTTTTTTTCTTTTATCAATGTACAATGTAGTTGATTTTCGTGTCCCTTCACTGATTCCTCCCTCTCCCCCCTCCCACCCATCAACATCATATCTGTTCACTTGTCTTAACAAGTTCAAGGAATTGTGATTGTTGTGTCTTCTTCCCTGCCCCCGCCATTTCTTTGTGTATTTATTTATTCTTAGCTCCCACAAATAAGTGAGAACATGTGGTATTTCTCTTTCTGCACCTGACTTATTTCATTTAACATAATTTTTTCAAAGTCCATGCATGTTGCTGTGAATGGTCGTATTTCATTCTTTTTTATAACAGAGTACAATTCTATTGTGTAGATATACCACATTTTCTGTATCCACTCATCTGATGATGGACATTTGGGCTGGTTTCAACTCTTGGCTACTGTAAATAGTAATGCAGTAAACATTGGAGTACAGCTATCCCTTCAACATGATGATTTCCATTCCTCTGGGTATATTTCCAGCAGTGGAACAGCTGGGTCATATGGTAGATCTATCTGCAATTGTTTGAGGAATCTCCAAACCATTTTCCATAAAGGCTGCACTATTTTGCAGTCCCACCAACAGTGTAGGAGGGTTCTTTTTTCTCTGCAACTTCACCAGCAAATTATACACCATGATCAAGTGGGAATCATCCCAGGGATACAAGGTTGGTTCAACATATGCAAATCAATAAATGTGATACACCACATCAATAAAATCAAAGACAAAGACCATATGATCATTTCTACAGATGCTAAAAAAGCATTTGACAAAATTCAACATTCGTGCATGATAAAGACTTTCTAGAAGGTAGGTATAGATAGAAAGTATCTCAACATAATTAAATGGTCGACTGCCCACTGTCACCACTACTATTCACATAGTGTTGGAAATACTAGCCAGAGCAATCAGAGAAGAGAAGGAAATAAAGGGCATCCAGATTGGAAAAGATGAAGTCAAACTGTCCCTGTTTGCAGATGATGTGATCCTATATATCGAAGACTCTACAAAAAAACTCTTAGAGTTGATAAATGATTTCAGCAAAGTTGCAGGGTACAAAATCAACACACAAAAATCAGCAGCATTTCTATACTCCAACAGTGAACATGCAGAAAAAGAAATCAAGAAAGCTAGCTCATTTACAATAGCCACCAAAAAAATAAAATCCTTAAGAATAAAGTTAACCAAGGATGTGACAAATGTCTACAATGAGAACTACAAACCACTGTTGAGAGAAATTAAAGAGGACACAAGAAGATGGAAAGATATCCTATGCTCTTGGATCAGAAGAATTAACATTGTGAAATGTCCGTACTACTCAAAGTGATCTACAAATTCAATGCAATACCCATAAAAATTCCAATGACATTTCTCTGAAATGGGAAAAAAAAACTATCCTAACATTAATACGGAATAACAAAAGACTATGAATAGCCAAAGCAATTCTGGGCAAAACAAATAAAGCTGGAGGCATAAGACTACCTGACTTTAAACTATACTACAAAGCTATAGTAACCAGAACAGAACAGTACTGGCATAAAAACAGACACATGGATCAATGGAATAGAATAGAGAATCCAGAAATCAACCCATACACCTACAGCCATCTGATCTTTGAGAAAGGTAACAAGTCCACACACCAGGGAAGAGACTGCCTCTTCAGCAAATGGTGCTGGGAAAACTGGATATCCATATGCAAGACAATGAAACTAGATCTATACCTCTCACCATATATCAATATCAACTCGAAATGGATTAAAGAATTAAATGTACACCCTGAAACAATAAAACTCCTTAAAGAAAACATAGGGGAAACACTCCAGGAAGTAGGATTGGGTACAGACTTCATGAATATGACCCCAAAAGTACAGGAACCAAAGGAAAAATAAACAAATGGGTTTATAACAAACTAACAAGCTTCTGCACAGCAAAAGAAACAATTAACAGAGTGAAAAGACAACCAACAGAGTGGGAGAAAATATTTGCAAAATATACATCTGACAAAGGATTAATATCCAGACTATACAAGGAACACAAACAGTTTAATGGCAAAAAAACAAGTAACTGAACTGAAAAATGGGCAAAGGAGCTAAATAGGCATTTCTCAAAGGAAGATATACAAATGGCCAACAGACATATGAAAAAATGCGCAACATCACTCAGCATTCGGGAAATGCAAATCAAAACTACACTGAGTTAACATCTCACTCCAGTTAGGATGGCTAATATCCAAAAGACTAAGACCAATCTTTTCTTAATTCCTAGCTCATCATGTTATAAAATACAATATGGTTAGAGAGCAGCCTTATAATACCAAGGTCACAGATTTGGATTCCCATACCGGCCAGCTGCCAAAAAACAAACGAACAGAACTTTAACACAATTGCTGGTTCATGTGGGCTGCCTGGTTAGCTCAGTTGGTACAGTGTGATGTTGCAACACCAAGGTCAAGGTTTCGGATCCCCATACCAGCCAGCCACCAAAAAAACAAACAATAAAAATTACTAAAAATATGAAATAAAAACCACAAAACATACAAAATAAAAGCATACATTTTTAGTTGTTATATTCAAAAAATACAATTGCAATATCAAATTGCTATAAAAGTTTCTAAATGTTTATTCTCAAACTTTGTACTAATTCCATTGTAGACTGATAACAGTTTGTGTTTTGCCATTGGTCCATTAGCCACACTTGGATTTACATTATTGTAACATACTATGAATTATTACTACACATTTCTATGATGCCTAAAAATGATTAATTACTGAATATGTCAGTACCTTGGATTGAATGTCCCCCCAAAACTTAATCCCCACTGTAATATTGAGGGTGGGAAATCCTATTATGGTAATTGAAGGTTGGGGCCTTGAAGAGATGATTATTGTGAGGACCCTGCCACAGTGAAAGGTTTAACAGTGGTTGTGGGCGTGGTTCTGAGGGCTTTAAAAAGAGAGTGAATGAGGAGCTATCTCTGTCTCTTGCTCTGCCACTTTCCGCCATGCGAGACCCCTGCGTTGCTATAAAGTCACCACCAAAGAAGACCTTCACCAGATGTGTTTCCTGGACTTTGGACTTCTCAACCTTGAAAACTGTAAGCAATATATTTTGTTTACTTACAAATAACCCAGTTCCAGGTATTTTGTTATAAGCAATAGAAACGGATTAATACAGTCAGTTATATGGATACTTTTGATTTTATTTTTGCCTTCTTTTACATGTAGTTTTAATAATACATTACTGTTATTTTTTGTTATTATGTTTTGTTTCTCAGTATTCCAACCAGGATTTTACAAAAAGAAAATATTACACTGCAAAAATACTTAACCTTACCAAGTTTCTATAAGACTGAACCACTCCAAGAAACAAGGTGGTTAAAAAATAATGTGTTTGTGGGAAAACAATTACACTAAATGTATCGTGCAAGTTCCCACTCTAATACCTATCAGCTGTGCGACTTAAGTGAGTCACATAACATCATGGGTCCTCATCTGCTAAATGAAGATAATGCTATAACTGACTAGAATCTGGGGGCTGAGTCATATAATCATCCCAAGTATTCCCTCAACAATAGGATCATATTTTATTGTTGAAGGTTCATAGGTGATTATTTTTATAAGAGCAACATGCGAGATCTATTTGATGTCATATTCTAGCATGCCCTTAAACTTAGAAAATTTACTTTGAAGATTAGAGAATTCACCTTAGTTGGCACAGTGTTGATAATTGTAATGCTGCCATTTCATGTAAAATAGTATAAAAAGGGGAGAGAGATTTTATATTATTATATTTGAAACAATGATGATACCTAATAATAAGAACTATTATAGCTCTATATAGATCACTACCTATTGTCATATTATAGTCCAAGTAGATTTTTAACAACTGAGTTTTCAACATAAGCAATTTGTCTTTTGAAATATGTTCCAAGACAGCAGTTCTATAAAATAATGAAAAGAAACCAGAGACTTACATCTGGAGAAATTTTGTTTGGTTTTCATATTTGAAGCTTTAATTTAAGATACAGCTTTTGAAAAAGAGCTACAGTACCTGGAGGACCTGAAGTTCAAAAAGCAGGAAATTATAGTTCATCAGGAAGTTGAGCCACCCAAGCAGAAGTAAGTTCCAAAGAGATTTATTAGGTGAGAAAACAAAACTAAGCATGTAAAGATTAGAACTAAAAACTCTACAAATAGAAGTTATTAGACATTAATTCAGTACAATCATATATTAGGAATGAGTAAAGAATCTTATAGGCATTTGCTCAGATGTTCATATGGCATATTCTATAAATAAAAAGTATTTGACAATAAAGATGCAATAGAATATTTACATCACAAAAGAAATATTTTTGATGAAGGCCAGCTTTATACTCTTGTTTATCTCTGATCTTTATATTACTTTAAATAATCACTTTGGAATTTAAGCCCCTAAAGTTTAGTTATAATTTATAAATTAATTTTATTTTATACTATAACAGGTTAGGTACAGAGAAAACAATAATTATTAGTGGATGACTATGAGTAAACACCTTACATGTACTAGGCAAGTATTTCTTTCTTCATTGTTATTTTTATTAGTAGTAACCTACATTATGCTGTACTTTTCACAGCATAGATCTTTTCCATGAATACCGCCAGAAATAGGCATCCTGGTAAGATCTAGGATGAAGAAAGTCAATATAAATTCAAAAGTTCTGCTGAATCTCCTTATACAATAACAGGAATTTTACATATATAACTACAGAGACTACATAGGGATATATAAATGCTCTAAATTTATTGGTATCCAAATGGAACCCGTTAGTTGAAAAAAAGCAAAACTTCAAAAATATGTATGATCGGTGAGAACTTTATGCGCACACGCACACACACACACACACACACACACACACACACACACACACACACAGCCTCGTCCCCCACAAAGTTAGAAAACTCTAATGTATTTTCTTTCATCTATGAAAATGACTTAAATAAATCTTGGGATTTTGTTGGTTTTTGTTTGTTTTGGTTCACATTGGTGGTGATATACATTTTTTTTTTCTTTTTAGCTGATTCAGCCACACACTCTTTCCTGAGACTGGGCAAGCATTCCAATACATTTGGCTCAGATTAGGGTATGATCTGTGGACATAGAATAGAGTATATTTAACTGATCTCTTAAAAGTTTCACTAAAGCAGTAATCGACTACCTAATCATCAAACCAAATAACAAGAATCAACTACATCCATTTCTGCTTAAGTTAGTAGGTCTTGAGATGAAAAGAATTTTGCTTCTTGTCCCTCAGCAATTTTTTTCCCCTGCTGTCAAATTGGAAATTAATATTCAACAGGACCTTAATTTCTAACATGTGTTAAGCTGTATAGCCCAACTTGTAAAAGAGAATGGCAAATAGTAAAAGCCTAATTAAATAGTAGTAGAAAACGAGTCAAAAGAAAAGCCTGAAAAGCATAATGTGAACATTTTACACTGAAAAAGATGACAATACAGAATATTTTGCATTAGGTTTTCTATTGTAAAATGAAACACAAGTATATTAAATAAGCTTCTTATAAAAACTAACATTGATAGAATTTCAGCCATGTAGTAAAAGTCAGGTTTATTAAGATATTAGTAATAGTCTTGCTGATCACTCTATTATTGAGATGTATAAACAGGAATTATGATAGTTTTGAAATAGGCTAAGACAATTTTCTATTTTGGTGAGGTAAATAAAATTTACTTAAAAAGTGAGTATGGGTTGGCCAGTTAGCTCATTTGCGAGAGCATGGTGCTGGTGAGGTCAAGGGTTCAGATCCCCTTACCGGCCAGCCGCCAAACAAACGAACAAACAAAAAAGTGGGTATATGTAGCTAGTATTAAACATGAAATGTGGTCCATCCCATAGTAAAAAAAAAAAAGCATTGTGACTTGAGGACATTTCTATATAAGAGTTTATTCAATACTTTTTCATATTAGTTGCTGTTAACTTCATTTGTTTGTTGAAACATATTAGTTAAGATCTTAAATTCTATGGTAAAGTATATATTTACAAAAGAAAGAGATGCAGTTGAATTCAGTACCATTACTTTTCTCCCTGTCCATCCTATTTAGACTTTAAAAATCAATATATCTACGACGGTACTTCAATAAGTTCGTGGAAAACTAGAACTAAAAGATAATGCAAGTATTTCCATGAACTTGTAGAAATACCCTTGTTATATGAGAGAGAAAGAGAGAGAACATTAGATACATAATATATTGCAGAGTATTGGCTAAATTTTAAAAAGCATGAAAATACAAATATAAACATATTTGCATTTTGTTTAGAGTGGTATTAACAATGATCTCTTTTTTATTTTCACTAAGTTGTGACTTAAGAATTCAAAATGTTTCCAAAACCTCATATACTTTTTGGAACCAAAAGAAATGACAAATACAACAAAAGTGATAAATTCATTTTATCCGTCTTTGTGAAATGGTGGGTGAAGCCTATGATGGCCAAAACTAAAAATAAATAGTTTTTTCTCAAGATCCCTCTCATAGAAGCATAGGCTAGTTGGGCAGAATGGTTTCTTTCATGAGTGATGAAGCAGCTATTTTGTAACAACGTGGTTCAAAGTAACACTCTAAGTTTTCTTATATTTAAATCAGTAGTGACATGTCAGGGGACATTAAAAAAAGGTATAATGTGTTATGAAATCAATTTTTTAAAACAGGAATTTTATTTATTTATTTAAAATAAACAGAAGTAACCATTATGTTACAGGCTTTTTTATGCTGCTAAACAGTGTTTCTAGATTCTTAGCATAATAACTAAAAAAATACCTATTGCCATTTAAGGTCAGAAAACACATTTCCATTGCTTCAAAGTAATGTATGCAAATCTGAAGTGTGTGTTTAAACCTTCTGATGTCTTCTTGTGAATTAAGGAACAATAAAATTCTCTATATTTGTTTTAATTTTATGAATGATTACAGTACTCTGCATTAACATAATACCGGCCCCAGGCAGCCCTTACTGTTCCTGCCTAGATTAAGATAATAAGAATTCACATCATCAGACAGCTGAGAATCTACAAACTCGATATGCTCTCACACAGATGAAGACAAATCATATGATTCTCTGTCTATGGGGGCAAATCTATTAGGTTACATGTTGATAAAACCTTTTTGACTGTCCAATAAAAAATGTTTAGAGTGCTAATGAGTTGCAAAGTGATTGCTGGTTTGGGGACAAAAAAGGAAAAAAATCAACTCATTTAATTTTTTTTTAAAAGAAAAGGAAATGAGAATGCCTAAAGTACATTTTTATAGAACATTTTTGTCAAAGCCTAACTCTAGTTCTTATGTTAAGAGGTTTCAAGACAAAGCCCTATTAATCTTGTACAGCTACTCAGGTCTGAAATGATCAGCACTAAAAGTTTTTAAGTCTATGCTTTCAGGACTGTGTCTAGGTCAGTGATTATATGTCAACGGCAACACACTGCAATTGTTAAATTGCACTATTGGAAATAGATCAATTTTAGATGAACAGGGAGGGGAAATATCAGGGATTAAAGTAGCTCTTATGCTGTAACCAGTACTTTTTCACTTTTACAAAAATTATTCACACAGCACATTTACTCCAATCTTACCAGGTTGGCCTATTGGCCCAGGAATGCCTGGTGGTCCCGGTGGTCCCTGAACACCTATTCCTGGCAGCCCAGGAGGTCCTATTGGCCCAGGTTGTCCATTTGGTCCAACATCACCTTTAAGAAATAAATATAGTTTACATATTAAAAACAACAGCTGAGTCATTAGTCCTTAGGAACAACAATACCCATGTAAAAAGGCACATCATATTAAGCAGGGAACTTGAATAACTGGCCTTTCACTCAGCAAAAAAAAGTACACATAAGTAAGTACCCAGAACAGAGAACAGGGAATCTTCCAGTCTGATAATTTAACATATGCTGGGCACTCAACTTCAGTACTAAATCAACCTCACAAAAGAGTACAAAAGATTACAAACCACATATTCCTTCTACTCGTAATTCATCTTGGGCAATTATTTATAAATTTAAATATATTTTTAAGTTACCTGTATTTTAAGGTAAACTTCAACATCTTTTTTACTAACTCAAGGTCGTGGCCTATAAACATGTTCAAGCCTCTCCCATCATCAGTGAAACATCTCTTTGACACAGAAATTTCACTGTCTTCCTCTCTATCTTCTGTTCGTCCCTCTATTATGTCCACTTTAAAAAATTTTTACATGTACTAAAATTCACTCTTTTTAGTGCACATTTTAAGTTTTGAAAAATGCATACAGTCATATAACCACCACTAAAATGAAGATATAGGACAGTTTTATCAACCCAAAAAGGTACCTGTGCCTGATTGCAATCAACCCCTTCCAACATCCCAATTCCTGGCAACCCATGATCTATTTTATGTCTTATAGTTTTTCCTTTTCCAGAATGTCAAATAAAGAAAATCAAACAATATTTAGACTGTCGAGAATGTCTTCTTTCACTCTAATATAATGCTTTTGAGCTATCCATGCTGTGTGTATCTGCAGTTTGTTACTTTCTATTGCTGGTTAGTATTCTATTGCATGAATATGCTACATTTTATTAATCTTTCCATTTGAGGGACATTGGGCTCTTTTCAATTCTTGGTGAGTACGGATAAAACTGCTGTGAACACTGACCTACGGGTTTTTGTGTAAAGCTTCACATTTTTCTGGGGTAAATCCCTAGGAATGGGGTTGCTGTGTCATGTGGTAAGGCTGTGTTTAACTACATAAGAAATTGCCAAACTGTTTTTCAAAATGGCTATACCATTTTGCATTCTAACTAGTAATGTATGAGAGTTACAGTTACTCTGCATCATTGACAGCATTTGGTATTGTCAGTTTTCCTTCTTTTTAAAAAATAATTCTAATAGTTATGTAGTGATTTCTCATTGTGGTTTTACCTCACATTTCCCAGATGACTAATTACATTGAGCATGTGCTTATCAGCCATTTGGATACCTTTGGCAAAGTATCTATTGAAATCATTATCGTTTGTCTGTTTTTCCAAATGTATTTTTTTAATTTGGTTGTTTGTTTTCCTATTCTTGAATTTTAAGAGTTCTTTATATATTCTGGCTACAAGTCAGATATATGATATGAAAGTATATTTAATTTTTAAAAATGACTGAAGAGTTGAATACAGTTGAACATTAAAAGAAGTAATTTAAAAGGGTGGCATATTTACTAAAACACATAGCTAAAGGAAATGAAAATTATGCAAACTTCTTAAGACATATTTATATAATAAATGCATGACTTCTAAATATTCTTATAGGAAATCTCTATATATCAAATAAATGTATTCATGTACATAAAATTTTATATATAAAAAATAAAGTATATTAATTTTAATGAAATCCAATTTGTCAAATTTTAATCTTTTATGGATTGTTCTTTTGGTGTTCTATGTAACAAAAATCAAAAGATTTTCTTCTATGCTTTCATATAAAACAAGGGATGATGGGCTAAGTTTGGCTTATAGGCCTGTTTTTATAATGCCCATGAACTAAGAACAGTTTTTACATTTTTAGAGAGTTGTAAAATAAAATACAATATGTGAGAAAAACTATCTGATCCAGTTCTCTACAGAAAAAGTTTGCATACCTCTGTTGAAGTTTTATCATGTTAGGTTTTATGTTTAGGTCTATAATTCATTCTGACTTCAATTTTTGTACAAAGTATGAAGTATAGGTTGAGGTTCATTTGTTTTATTTGCTTGTTTGTATTTTTTATTTTTGCATATGAATGACCAAGTCCATTTGTTGACAAGACTTATTTTTGAATTGAAATTGCCTTTGCAACTAAGTCAAAAATCAAACATGTGGGTATACCTCTGATTCCCTATTATGTTCCATTGATCGATATCTCTATTTCACATATACAACACTATCCTTTTTTTATATTGGTTATGAATATTAATGATACAAAGCTGATTGTCACCCCTCGTGCCCAGAGGTGAAGTCCAGATCTATACTGGCAGCATGCACCTTACCACAAATTGTGTTTGTACCTGACGTCCCCAACCCAATTATCCCCAACCTCTCCCCCTCCCCTTTTCCCCCCATACTGCTTTGTAGTCCAAGGAATGTTCTCGCCCTCTACAAGTCCAATGTACCACTGTGGACTTTCTTTCCTTCCTTCTTTCTCTCTTAGCTACCTCTTATGAGTGAGTACATGCAGTATTTATCCCTCTGTGCTTTGCTTATTTCACTCAAATAAGTTTCTCCAGGCTCATCTATGTTGTTGCAAATGGGAGTATTTCATTCTTTTTTATGACAGAGTAGTATTCCATGGTGTATATATACCACAGTTTCCTTATCCAATCATCCATCGATGCACATTTAGGTTGGTTCCATGCTCTTGGCTATTGTAAACAAAGCTGTGATGAACATGGGAGTGCAGGTATCCCTTTGACATGATGATTTCCATTCCTCTGGGTGGAAACCCAGAAGTGGGATTGCTTGATCATTTGGAAGATCTATCTGTAGTTGTTTGAGAAACCTCCATACTGTTTTCCATAGTGGTTGTACTAATTTACAGTCCCACCAACAGTGCCGTAATGTTCCCTTCTCTCCATACCCTCGCCAGCATTTGTTATTCACCATCTTTTTGATTATAGCCAGTCTAACTGGGGTGAGATGGTATCTCATTGCAGTTTTAATTTGCATTTCCCTGATGACTAGTGATGCTGAGCATTTTTCCATGTAGCTGCTGGCCATTTGTATGTCTTCCTTTGAAAAATGTCTATTCAGCTCCTTTGCCCATGTTTCACTTGGGTTATTTGATTTTTACTGTGTAATTGCTTGAATTCCTTGTATATTATGAATATTAATCCCTTGTTGGATGCATAGTTAGTGAAAATTTTCTCCCACTCTGTAGGTTGTCATTTCACTCCATTGATTGTTTCCTTTGCTGTGCAGAAGATTTTTAGTTTGATATAGTCCCATTTGTTTACTTTTTCTTTTGCTGCTTGTGCTTTTGGGCTCACGTTCATGAAGTCTGTGCCCAGACCTAATTCCTGAAGTGTTTCACCTATATTTACCCTTAGTAATTTTACAGTTTCAGGTCTTATATTTAACTCTTTAATCTGTTTTGAGTTGATTAAAGCAATCCTGAGCAAAAAAAATAAAGCCAGTGGCATAACACTACCTGACTTCAAATTATACTACAAAGCCATTGTAACCAAAGCAGCATGGTACTGTTATAGAAATAGACACTCAGACCAGTGGAGAATTCAGAACCCAGATATCACTCCTCAGGCTTACGGCCATCTGATATTGGACAATGGCAACTAAAATCTACATTGGGGAAACGACTTCCTCTTCAACAAGTTGTGCTGGCAAAATTGAATATCCATATGCAGAAGAATGAAACTAGATATGTACCTCTCACCATATATACCACACTTCGTTAATCACTATAGCTTTATATTTGAAATTAGGTAATATGAATCTTCCAACTTTGTACTTCTTTGTCAAAATTGTTTTGGCTATTCTAGGTTGTTTAATTTTCCATATAAATTTTAGAAAAAATAACTAGTGTTTCGTTTTCCTTGAGAATATGTTTAATCTATGGATCAATTTGGGGAGATGTGATGTCTTAACAATATTGAGTCTTCCAACACATTAACATAATATATAATTTCATTTATTTAGATCTTTGATTTCTGTTATCAGTGTTTTATAGTTTTCCACAAACAGATCCTGTGCATATTATGTTATAGCTATTCACGCCTAATTACTTCATGTTATTTGATGCTATTGTAAATAATACTGTTTTTGTTTTATTTTCATTTCTAGTTCTTCATTGCTAGTATATAGAAACACAACTTATTTCTGCATATTTGTCTGTATCCTATGATCCTACCAAATTCCCCTCTTAGTTCTAGAAGCTTTTTTGTAGATTAATTAGAATTTTCTAAGTAGAAAATCATGCCATCTATGAATAGAGACAGTTTTATGTCTTCCTTTTCAATCCGTATACCTTTTATTTCTTTTTCTTGTCTTACAACATTGACTAGACATCCAATATGACACTGCAAAAGGAATGCTGATAAAGGATATCTTTGTGTTGTTCTATAACTCTCAGGAAAAGCATTCAGCCTTTCACCACTAAGTACAATGAATCAAGTTTTTTGTAAATGTCCTTCATCATGCTAAGGAATTTCTTTTAATTCATAATTTTCTGAGAGTATTTTTTCAGGAATGAATGTTGAATTTTATCAAATAATTTTCAGCATTTACTGAGATGATAACACCGTTTTTTTTCTTTAAGCCCTTGATATGGAAAATTACACTGATTTGATTTTCAGTTGTCAATCCAGTTTGCATTCTCAGAATAAACCTTACATGGCTTTAGTGTATTATCTTTTTTATATGTGCTCGATTTGATTTTCCAATATTTTCTTTACGATTTTTATATCTATGCTCATGAGACACGTTGGTCTATAGCTTTCTTTTCCTATAATGTCTTTGCCTGGTTTTGATATCAAGATAATGCTGGCCTCATACAATGGTTGGGAAGTGACCCATCCACTTCTATTTTTGGAAAAAGATTGTTTGGGTTTGGTGCTATTGTTCTTAACATGTTTGTTAGAATTTACCAGTGATTCCATCTGGACTTGCAGGTTTCTTTGAAAATCATTTATAAAACATTTCAAACAAACTCATTTACAGATTTTTAAAAATAGAAATCTGGATTATCTATTTCTTCTTTGGTGAGCTTCAATGGTTTGCATCTTTCAAGAAATTGGTCCATTTCACCTAAGCTGTCAAATTTATGGGCATGCAGTTGTTCGTCATATTCCCTTGTTATTCTTTTAATGTCTATAATGGGCCTATATTCATACCCTATCCCTCATTTCTAATATGGGTAACATGTGTATCTTTTTTTTTCCTTGGTCTTCCTGGCTAGAGGTGTATCAATTTCACTGACCATTTCAAAGGAGCTCATTTAGTTTCGTAGAATTTTTCTATTGATTTCTGAATTGTAATTAAATTGATATTTGCTTTTATTGCTGTTATAGCCTACCTTCTGCTTGTGCGCTTTTTAATTTGCTTTTCTTTTCTAGTTTCTTTTTTTATTATGAATCACCATGAGATAAAAAGCTGTATCACACCTTGTGCCCATGATATGAGGGCCAGATTCATACTGGCAGCATACCCATTACCAGAAATTGCTTTTGTACCCACTGTCCCCAAACCAA
>NW_007733758.1:0-12499 GCF_000696425.1 Galeopterus variegatus | reverse complement strand
CCCCCCACTCCACTTTGTATCCATAGGTATGTTCTCTCCCTCTGCAAGACCAACACACTACTGTGGTCTTTCTTTCCTTCTTCCTCTCTTAGCTCTCACATATGAGTGAGCACATGTGGTATTTGTCTCTCTGTGCTTTGCTTATTTCACTCAAAATAACTTTCTCTGGGTTCATCCATGTTATTGCAAATGGGAGTATTTCATTCTTTTTTATGGCAGAGATGGTGTATATATACCACAGTTTCCTTATCCAATCATCCATTGACGGACATTTAGGTTGGTTCCATGTCTTGGCTATCGTAAACAGAGCTGTGATGAACCTGGGAGTGCAGGTATCCCTTCGACATGATGATTTCCATTCCTCTGGGTATATACCCAGAAGTGGGATTGCTGGATTGTATAGAAGATCTATTTGTAGTTGTTTGAGAAACCTCCATACTGTTTACATAGTGTTTGTACTAATTAACAGTTCCACCAAGAATGTAGGAGTGTTACCTTGTCTCCACACCCTCACCAACATTTGTTATTCACCGTCTTTTTGATTATAGCCAAAATAACTGGGGTGAAGTGGTACCTCAATGTAGTTTTAATTCGCATTTCCTTGATGATTAGTAATGTTGAGCATTTTCTTATATACTTGTTGGCCATTTGTATGTCTTCCTTTGAAAAATGTCTATTCAGCTCCTTTGCCCATGTTTTAATTGGGTCATTTACTTTTTTACTGTATAATTGCTTGAGTTATATGTATATTCTGGATATTAGTCCCTTATTGGATGCATAGTTAGCAAAAATTTTCTCCCACTCTGTAGGTTTTCTTTTCACTCTGTTGATTGTTTCTTTTGCTGTGCAGAAACTTTTTAGTTTGATATAGTCCCATTTGTTTATTTTGTCTTTTGCTGCTTGTGCTTTAAGGCTCATGTTCATAAAGCCTCTGCCCTCACCTAACTGCTAAAGTGTTTCACCTATATTTTCCCTTAGTAATTTTACAGTTTTGGGTCTTATACCTAGGTCTTTAATCCATTTGGAGTTGATTTTAGTGTATGGTGAGGGATGCATATCTAGTTTCATTCTTCTGCATATGGATATCCAGTTTTCCCAGCACCACTTGTTGAAGAGACAGTCTTTTCTCCAATGTAGATTTTTGTTGCCTTTGTCCAATATCAGATGGCTATAAGACTGATGGATGATTTCTGGGTTCTCTATTCTACTCCGCTGGTCTGAATGTAGATTTTTATACCAGTACCATGTTGTTTTGGTTACAACAGCTTTGTAGTATAATTTGAAGTCTAGTAGTGTTCTGCCTCTGGCTTTATTTTTTCTTTTTGCTAAGGATTGCTTTGGCTCTTTGGGGTCTTTTGTTGTTTCATATGAAATGTAAGATTGTTTTTTCCATTTCTGTGAAGAATGTCATTGGTATTTTGATGGGGTATTTTGCATTGAATCTGTAGATTGCTTTGGATAGTACAGACATCTTCACAATGTTAATTCTTCCAATCCAAGAGTATGGAATATCTTTCCATTGTTTTGTGCCTCCTTTTCTTGTTTCTTAAAGTGAAAAGCTAGGTAATTTATTTGAAATCTTTTTTTTCCTAATATAAGCTTTTAATACATCAATCTCCTTTTAATCACTTCTTTATCTGCATCACACAACTTTCCATATGTTTTACCTTCATTTTTGTTCAACTCAAAATATTTGCTAATTCTCTAGTGATTTCCCCTTTGATCTGTGGCTTTAGAAGTGTTTTGGCTATTTTCTAAATATTTTCCCAGATATCTTTCTGGTATCAATTTTTTGTTAAATAATTTACAGTTAGAGGGCTTACTGTATCATGTCAATATTTTTAACTTTCCAAAGTTTGTTTTATGGCCAGTTTATGACCTATTTTGGTGAATGTTACATGTGAATCTGAAAAGAATGTGTTTTCTGCTCTTGTTAGGTGAAATGTTCTATAAATGTCAATGTTGAGGAGTTAGGCTGAAGAGAAACTCCTGACACTATTCTGATAGAATACTGTACATCTCATCCTTGTGTCCTTTATAGGAAGCCAATGCCATATATAGTCCATGGCAGTTGAATGAGCATGAAAAGTCTAGACCACCTTATGGTGGGCATTACAGTACTTCCATTTTGTATTATCTTTATTTAAGGGAGCTGCTAAAATCTTAAAATGACACAAAAATCTATCTTTCCCCGTCTTCCACATTTTCTCATAATATTTTTATACATATGAAAGCTTATTATTATTTTCTTTTATTTTGTCAATATACAATGTGGTTGATTATTGTGGCTAATTACCGAAACCTCCCTCCCTCCTCCGTCTCTGCCCTCACTCCCAACAACCTCCTTTCTGTTTGCTTGTTGTATCAACTCCAAGGAATTGTAATTATTGTGTCTTCTTCCCTCCCCTCCCCCATTTTTTTGTATATTTATTTATTTATTTTTAGCTCCCACAAATAAATGAGAACATGTGATATTTCTCTTTCTGTGCCTGACTTGTTTCATTTAATATAATTCTCTCTAGGTCAATCCATGTTGTTGCAAATGGCAGTATTTCATTCTTGTTCATACCAGAGTAGAATTCCATTGTGTAGATATACCACATTTTCCATATCCACTCATCTGATGATGGACATTTGGGCTGATTCCAACTCTTAGCTATTGAAAAGAGTGCTGGATGAACATTGGGGAACAGGTATACCTTCAACTGAACAGGTATACCTTCGACTTGATGATTTCCATTCCTCTGGGTATATTCCCAGCAGTGGGATAGCTGGGTCATATGGTAGATCTATCTGCAATTGTTTGAGGAACCTCCATACCATTTTCCATAGGGGCTGCACCATTGTGCAGTCCCACCAACAGTGTAGGAGGGTTCCTTTTTCTCTGCAACCTCGCCAGCATTTATTGTTCACAGTCTTTTGGATATTAGCCATCCTAACTGGGGTGAGATAGTATCTTAGTGTGGTTTTGTTTTGCATTTCCTGAATGCTGAGTGATGTTGAGCATTTTTTCATATGTCTTTTGGCCATTCGTATATCTTCCTTTGAGAAATGCCTATTTAGCTCCTTTGCCCATTTTTTAATTGGGTTGCTTGCTTTTTTCTTGTAAAGTTGTTTGATTTCCTTGTATATTCTGGATATTAATCATAATATTTTCTTAATTTTATGTCTTATATTTATAATTTGCTCTTTTTTAATATTTTGTGCATTAAGAATTCATTTAGTGTAATCATTTACTAAACATCAATTTTTAAAGAATCCATTCTTTCCCTGCTGACTAATGATTACACTTCTGTGAAATATCAAGTTTCTTTATACACATTTCTGAACTCTTTCTATTCCATTGGTCTACTTGGCTATTCCTCCACTGTTCACATTGTTGTAATTACAATGGTATTGTAATATATTTTAATATGTTTGGTAAATATTAAGTTTCAGAATTAATTATGTCAAGAGCTTCCAAAAATTCTGCTTAAATTTTCATCAAAAATGCATTTTATTTATAGATTAATTTGAAGACAGTTGTCATCATTAAGTCTTCCCATCAACACATATGATTTATCACCCTATTAATTCTACCCATATTCGAGTTGTTAATAATAAGAGTTTAAATTGTTCCTACAAATACATTAGGCGTATTGTGTTTTGTTAATTTCTAGATACAATATAGATGTGTTGCTTTCATGAATTATATATTTTTAAAACTTTTTCAATATTTTCAAGCACACCATTCTACTCGTCACAATGATACTTTTGCATGTTATTTCTGCTGCCTGGAACACCCTTCCCTAAAGACTCAGTTCAAGTGTCACCTCCTATACTACACCTCCTCAGGCACTTAGATGAGGCACCAAACAAAAGAAATATATGAGATGAACCAAATGCTTCTAAAGTCATTTTCTTTTTTGTATAATCTGATTGTAATGTTCAGTACCTTTTCTTCCTCATATAGATATTTCCTGATGGATAGTAGCCTTATTAATTTATTATTAGTCACTATGTTGTTTTAAAAGTGCTGCATCAACCCCTCCTACAGTTTAGGTATTGAGTTCTAATATCCAGTCACTGGTGTAAGTATGTCTGGAAGGTGAACTTTTATTGTGATCTGATTGCTGAGTTTTGACTATGGTCTATTGATCTAAGACATTAGTGATACATATTCATAAAAATACCCATTGAGATAACCACTACCATAATGATGCCACCTAGATTTTATTAGAGTAGACAGCAATCTCTGAGATCTTGAAAAGTAGTCTATCCCTTTGTGTTTCCAGTGAATCAAGTATTACCTGGCACAGAAGAGGAACATAATAAATGTCTGAGGAATGAAGGAATTACATGTCAGAATACCTCAAACACTTATTTTTCTAGCACCTTAAAAATGTACTGGAGTTTCAGTAATTGAGAATGACTCCCACATTCCTTTTAGAATATGAAGATTCCGAATTTCCTTCCAAAGATTAGAAAAATGCCTGTTAAGAAGTTCATGTTTAAAACAGGCTTCAACCCATTTCTTTGCAACCCCTGTCTCAAGGACATATATACACAAAACATACTGAGTGGGTAATTTCTATAAGACTGCCACATAGCTTATCATTTGGAACATCTCTATCTGCAATTTTGGTGGTTGCAGGTCTATAACTGGGCAAAATAAGTGGGAAACACTAACTGTAACTTTGAGTGTCACAGTTTATAGCTGACTAGAATAAGAGCTTATCTAAGAAGAGTTTGTATTGGACTAGTTTGGGACTTTTGATAACAGAATCTAGCCTGGTTAAAATTGGGCTAGGCTGTTGTATTCCTTTAACCGGAATAAATCCAACATGTTTCAGGAGCAGGGACCTGTTCAGATTATTCTCTAGAGGCCAAAACATTGATAAGGAGGATCTGATTCCTTGCAAACTGAAAAGCAAAAAAAAAAAAAAAAAAAAAAAAAAAATGCCAACCAGCTATGCTAATTCTATCCCGTATATAATTAGGGAGCCCCAAATCAAGAGAGTAGTGAAAAACAATAAAGAAATGAACAAAGGGCACCAGCAGTTTACAAGACAAAAATATATGATCCTTAAAATATATGAAAAGATGGTCCATCTCACTCACAGTAAGGGACATACAATTTTTTTTTGACTTCCCTTCCTGGCTCTCATTTACTGACTTGCTCCATGCAGCAAGGTATGTCTGTGAAGCCCAGACCTCTGTTATCTAAGTATGTCTTAAGAAGGGAAAAATTCTATTTCTGAAATGAAAATTTCAGGGAAGTGTATTTAAATAATCTTTATTGTTTTTAATATGACAAAATAATACACATTTGCTATAGGAAACAGAAAAAATGGAAAGAAGAGAAAATTCATCTGTAATATCAGCATTGTTAATGTGAAAGAAAACCTTAATTACTATGTTTATTTCCTTTTAGTCTTTTCTCTAAGCAGGGACATACAAATTTAAGCCACCCAGAGAGGACCTAGTTTAGCCAAAGAAGAAAAAAAGTTTTTTTTTAAAAAAAAAACAAAGTTGGAGGACTCACATTACCTGACTTTAAATCTTATTGCAAAGTTATGGTAACATAAACAGTGTGGTACTGGCTTAAGGATAGTAAAATAGATAAATAAAACAGAATCGACAGCACAGAAATAGGCCTTCACATATACAATCATTAGATTTGACACAGATCCCCAAGTAATCCAATGGGGAGGAAGCTATTTTAAACAAATAATACTGAACAAAAGTTATTAAGATGGATGATAGTTTTAAACAGAGACTAAATAAAACTATAAAGCTTATAAAATAAAATACAGAATATCTTGGAAAATGTTTCTTAGACAAGATCCAGAAAATTATAATCATAAAAGAAAAAAAAAATAAATGAAACTTCAATAAAATTAAAACTTTAGTTCATCAAAATACACTAAGAATATGCAAGCTGGATAGGGATAAAATATTCACAATCATACTGAAAAAGAACCAGTATGCAGGATATATAAAGATCACTTCCAACCTAACAATAAAATGAGAAATAGCCCATTTTTTTGGGCCGGCCCGGTGGCGCACTGGAGAGTGCACCGCTTGGGAGTGCGGCGGCGCTCCCGCCGAGGGTTCGGATCCCATGTGGAGACCGGTTCCCGCTCACTGGCTGAGCGCGGTGCGGGCGCGACACCGAGGGTTGCGATCCTGTTACCGGTCAGTAAAAAAAAAGACAAAAAGAAAAAAAAAAAAAGAAATAGCTCATTTTTTTTAAATGGGCAAAATATTTGCATGTACAAATAGCCCCCAAGTACATAAAAAAGCTCAACATAATTAGTCATCAGAGAAACGTAAACTAAAACTACAATATGATATCAACACATGCCTACCAAAACTCCAAAATTGGAGAGAATGTGGAACAAATGAAACTTTCATACCATATTGGTGTGGATTTAATTAACATGGTACATCCATTTTGTAAAAAGATCTAGTAGTTTTTACACAACTAACCATATGACTATCTTAATACCCAACAATTCTACTCTTAGTTATTTACCCAAGCAAAATGAAAGCACATATCTAAAAAAAAGCACTTGTAAAAAATGTTCTTAACAGCTTCACTCATAATAGCCAAAAACCTGACATAACCCAGGCATCAATGGTATATTCATAGAGGAAAATACTCAACAATTTCATAGAAAGAAGAGAACTACTTATAAACACAACAACATGGATGAATCTCAAAAACATTATGCTGAGTGAAAGAAGCCTTACAAAAAAAGTACATTTTGTATGATTTCATTTATGACGTTGTCTTGGATTGAGTGTTTGCCCAAAACTTTACCCCACCATGGGCCTTACAAAAAAAGTACATTTTGTATGATTTCATTTATGACGTTGTCTTGGATTGAGTGTTTGCCCAAAACTTTACCCCACCATGGCAGTGTTAAGAGGGTGGGAAATCCTATTATGGTCATTGAAAGGTGGAGCCTTGAAGAGGTGATTAGATTGTAGGACCATGACGTAGTGAAATGATTAATAATGGTGGTCAGGGGCATGATTCTGAGGGATTTAAAAGAAGAGCACATGAGAAGTTCACTATCTCTGCTCCACCATTTTCTGCCATGTATGACTCCTGGGTCACTGTAACCACCACCAGATGTGTGCCCTGGACTTTGGACTTCCCAACTTCTGAAACTGTAAGCAATAAATTTCATTTTCTTATAAATTACCCAGTTCCAGGTATTCTGCTATAAGCAACAGAAACAGACTAATACAGATGTGTTGTAGAACAGGCAGACAAATTTTTAAGGAAAAAATCATAACAGTATAGTTGCCACTGTGGATACTGAGATAGGGACTGACTAGAAATGGGCATAAGAAAAATTTCTGGGATGTTACCCTGATAGTGGTCAGGTTATACAGGTGTATGCATTTGTCAAAATCCAGCAAATGTACCCTTAAGATTTGTGCATCTAATTTAAAGTGAATTTAATATCAAAAGAAAAAAATAAACAGCTATGGAATTTTAGTCACGGTATGTATGCTGAAGTATTTAAGTAGAAGTGTATTGATGTTGCAATTTATTTCTAAATGCCTGAAAAAGAGACCAACGAATGGTGAGAGAGATGGATAGATGAATAGATGTTAAAAGCATGTAGAATAAAATGTTGACAGTAGAATATAAGTAACATGATACTTTAGAGTAGTCACTGTAAAGTTCTTTCTACCTTGCTGTATATTTGAAATTTTTAAAAATATGATGTTAGCAGGGAGATAAAATGTTAATTGCAGAATCTAGACAGTGGATATATGGCTGTTCGCTATATAATTCTTTTAATTTTTCTGTATGTTTGAAAATTTTCACAATAAAATGCTTATAAAAAGTATACTGAGAATCCTGAGAACTTCCATCGGGTTAGCAAAAATCTGAGTTTGTCAGCATACCCATTTAGCAAGGCTGTGGGGAAATGACACATTCACACATTGCTGGTGGTAATGTAAAATGGTGCAAATGGAGAGGACTCTCAAAATATCTAGAGACGCATTTACCCTTTAATTCAGAAAATCTATTTTCATTATTTTATTCTACTATTATACCTATACACATTTGAAATGATATGTATGAACAATTATTCACATTCGCATTATTTGTAGTAAGAAAAGATTGACAAAAATCTAACTAGCAGCTAGTGGAATAAACTATTTTACACCCATGTAATTCAATATCAGGCAGCTATTTTTTAAAAATCAAGATCTCTATGCACTGATATGAAGTGAACTCCAGGATATAAAGATAAGTGAAATAAGTGAAGTGCAAAAAAGTCAAACAGTAATACCCTGTCCTTTAAGAAATGGAGAAAATAGAAATACATATTTTTATTGGCTAGTATTTTTATAAGGAAATACTGGAAAGACAAATAAGAAAATAAAAAGTGGGTACATATGGGAATGGAGAGGAACAGAATAGATGAAGATGGGCTGGAAGACTTCTCAGTGTTACTTTTATACATATATGATTGTATTATCTATTCAATGAAATAAAACAAAAATAATCAATGGAGAATGGGAAAAAAAAGTGTAGCAGTTGACAGAGGAGCAGCATGAGCTTTCCAGTTAATTGGGCTTATCACCAATAAACTTCCATAATGGTTTCAATTTTTACAAAAGTTCAAAGCAAACTGAGAAGTAGCAACATCCTCCGTACCTTTTGGTCCAGGTAGCCCATCCAAGCCAGTGCGTCCTGGAGGACCTGGAGGTCCTGGGAAGCCACGATCACCTTTTGGGCCAAGTGCTCCTTTAAAACCCGGGAGTCCTGGTGGTCCAGGTGGCCCAGGTAACGCATATCCTGGTTCTCCCTTGAGCACAAACATGACAAAACACAAGAAAAACTTCCATGACTTTGCTGGTGCTTACTGTTTGCCATAGAGAATTTAAAGCAGAAAATACAAGGTAATATTTTTTTTTTCCTGTCGGGGTGAGAGGAGAGGATAATTAAATGAAAAATAATTGCTATGTTGGAGAGAACATCTGGAAGGATGGGAAACAGGGTTTCGTAAAACAAATTTAATGAGTTGAACTGGTTTAGGATAAAAATAAACTGAGAGAACATGAGATGAAAGAACAGTCTACCCAAGTGAGGAAATGTGATTATAAACTGAGTATTAGATAATACCAAATAATTATTTTAATTTGACTAATAGTGGCACTGTGGTTTTTGTATAAAATGTCCATTTACTTAGAGATGAATGCTGAAGCATTTATAGGTGGCATGACATGATTTTGAGAGTTGGGTTAACATCCTTAAGCAAAGAAAAAAGAAATAGATGAAGCAAATGTGATAAAATCTTAATTTTGAATCCTGGTGATGGATATATGGAAGGTCATTGTATTATTCTTTTTACTTTTGTGTTCATTTGAAATCATTCATAATAAAATAAAAACAATCAACCAATAGAGAAGTGGTTTTCTCATGAGAGCTGGTGTCCTGGACAACAATTTTTCCCATGGAAAACAACTAATAATGATGGAACACAGAAAGTTTATTTTTTTTTTACATTTTAAAATCATTTTCCTATTTTTTTATTTATATTTTTATATTTTATCATTACACAATGTAAACATTTTCTGTGATCCTTTACCAATTTTTCCCTAACCCTCTCTCCACCTCCCCCTTTTCTACCTCTTGTGGCTTCAGTCAAATACAGGAAGTTTAAATTCATTAAGCACACAGAAAATACAAGAACAGCCAAGATAATTACACACCACAGCAGTTTGCTAAAAGCTGACTGAGGAAAGTTTGAAATTAGATAAGACATAATAAAAGTAATGGAGAGTAACTCAAACACATTATTATTTATTATTATTATTAAGTCAAGAGTAGTGGTTTACATAATGTATCTGTGATGGAATTGGGGCAGAGGGCAACAGTACGGGAAGGTCTTGACATGACATTCAACAAAATTTCAACAAATCATCACACAGGCATGGACAGAGATGAAATGGGATGGTGATTCTATATAGAACAGGGGAGCTGATCATCGTATTTTCTCATCTAATCAAATAACTGGCCACTCTAAAATAGGTTCAGAAATTCTTTTCTTTCTCTCTCTCTCTCTCTCTTTTTTTTTTTTTTTTTTTTGCTCCAAATATGATCTCTTGGACTACAAGTATTAAAGATGGTTTGGGGTTAAATATTTTTAAATGAAAATATAATCAGTTAAGTTTTATCTATATAGTGAAGTCTCGGGATGATGTCTAAGTCAAAATAGAGAGCTAGGACTAAGGAAGGTAGAGGAGATAGGAAATGAGAAGAAATAAATTAAAATGTCCCAGACCTTCGATCCTGGAAAGCCTAGTGGACCAGGAGGGCCTTCAAGACCAATTCTTCCAGGTGTCCCCGGTGCTCCCGGAGGTCCTGGAATTCCAGGAAAACCTGTAAAATGATAAGTAATTTTTTAATCCCCAAAGAAAAGATGCTTTAAGAAAGATATCCAAATTCCCAAACCCACATTCTCATCCAATCATGCTTAAAGATTACAGTAAGATGTTAAAAGGACAGTGACATTCCATATGACTGCATAATATCAAGCCTTACAGACACCTGATATTCCCTCTCAATCACCTTATGACTCTATTGTTTTCACATAGAGCTAATGTGTGTGGAAGATATGCTCTTCTGAAGAAAAACAAGGGCTATTATAATAGACAGAACTAAACATAAGGAATGAATCACACACAAAAACACAGAACTTTTCTTCTGCTTACATCTAAATATAGTACAATAAAGAACCCACCACGTAATTCTGGAAATGAGCTAAAAACAATTGCAGATATTACACACGCATATACACATAAAACCAAATCTGACACTTTTGAAAGCATTTGGTATAAATGAGTAAGGACATGTTTAAGAACTGCCCTCAGACCAATGTGCACTCTGGCCATTCATGAGAATAAATTCCGTGAGGAATAAAGGAGAACTGAAGCAAAAGCCCTAAAAGTTTTCAATAAATCAAGAGAATATGATTTAGAATAAAATATTGCTTGGATACATGTGTACAGTAAGTCTGTTTTCTGTTTAAAACAAGCCATTAATTCAACAAATATCTATTGAGTGCTTACTATGTGCCAGGAACTGTTATAAGTCCTGAGAATACAATGGTAAACATAAAAGACAATAATTTCCATGAATTTTTTTTAGCTTGTATATCTTTTCTGCATATCTACGATTTAGATATTTTCTTATCTGGTCTATTTTAGATAAAGATAATTAACTTAAGAGTGCATACACACTGTGACTATTCATTTACATTCTTTATAGCACACAGAAAAAAGGTATAATTAATATATTTGATTTGTTGAGTGCATTATATCAAAAAATAACATCATACTAACCAGCTAATCTACCCTGCCCACTACTCAGTCCAAAATACCTTTGGGACCAGGTGGTCCAGGAAGCCCAATTCCAGGGATTCCTGGTTCTCCTTTACTACCAGGTATTCCTGGCAAGCCTGGTTGGCCTGGGAGTCCAGGGTCACCTATAAAAAACATAATTTTCTGAAAGAGAATTGTTCAAAGAAAGAAGCCAAGAAGTGTTGAAGATATTTTGAAATAATTAATCACATACCTGGAAGACCTACTTCACCATCTCTGCCTGGGTTACCAGGCAGGCCAGGCTTCCCTGGCTGTGTTATGGTCTGACCTGGATCACCTTTAGGACCTGAGAACAAGAGTAAGTTTGTGGTGAATGGGAAGTGTTTACTTGACCAAAGATCTCTTTTAATTAAAAACCAAAAATAACAATCAACAGATCTTTTGAAAACGCAACTAAGATCCTGAGGTCAAGAGATTAGCTTGACAGCACCTTCTCTCATCAGTGCTACATTCAGGCCACTATTCTTCCACCCTTGAGTCTTTCACCACTGATGGTTGCTTCAGTATCTGTATAAAAGACCCATCCAGGTGGAACGCGCTGGACCGGCCCAACTCTGCGAGCTCTGTGAGTCACCACCAGCCAAGCCCCACTTGCGGGGCGAAGCCCGACTGCTCCCCGCCCGCCTGGCTCCCGCCTACCACACCAGGCTAGGCGCCCACAACAGAGCTGCCTCCATTTTATCGGGTGGGGGCGGAGAAGGCCGGCTTAGTGCAGGCAGGCCAGCAATCTCTGCTTGGCGCGGCTCCGCACTGAGACGTGCCATTTGCTTACCTCGATGCGGGGCACNGTCATGGGTATTCCAGAAGGGGAAGAAAAAGGTGAATGTATTGAAAACATATTCAACAAAAGTGGCAGAAAACTTCCAAGACATAGGAAAATCCACAGATCTTCAGATCCAAGAAACTCAATGATCCCCAAACGTATTCAACCCAAAAAGGGATTCACAAAGACATATTATAGTCAAAATGGCAAAACTCAAGGACAAAGAGAGAATCTTGAAAGCTGCAAGGGAGAAGCGTCAAATCGCCTATAAGGGAGCTCCAATCAGGTTAACAACAGACTTCTCAACACAAACCCTAAAGGCTAGAAGGGAATGGGATG
>NW_007733757.1:103582-103788 GCF_000696425.1 Galeopterus variegatus | reverse complement strand
TGCCCCGCCCTGCCCAGGAAGAGTTTCAGGTGTCTAGTCTCTCCAACTGCAGGGTGTGAGCTCCTTGGTGGAGGGTCCCACAGCACACAGTTCCTCTTTGACTCCCCCCAGCATGGGTTGCCCGGGGCGCCCTCTGGGAGTGCTCTCTGGCAGCTTCAATGCAGCTCCAGAGTGCTCTGGGCTCCCCTCTCCCAACCAGAAATCAG